>NC_092871.1:50886058-51186058 GCF_032062135.1 Pyxicephalus adspersus | reverse complement strand
TATTAAAGCACTCCAAGGCTAGAGAGGGTACACTTTCATCAGTGAACCAGGAAAGGATTTCTTAAAAGTAATTTGTTAGATGTTGGCAAATGTTTTCAATCCTGGACCAGATCCATTCCACGTTTGTTGGATCACACAGCTTCATTGATGAAAGTGTATCTTCTTCAGCATTGGGGGGCTTTATTAAATCAGGTTTAGTGAGTGCAGCATGGCTCACAGGAAAAGAAAAAAACATTTCCTCTCTCCTAGCAGCTTTATGTCAGGGGGCTATTCCATTCAAGCATTTGGTGGAACACTTAAGAGTTGGAGGGTCATCATTTAGACTTAATGAGAACATAAGGCTTGATGTATTAAAGCTCTTCAAGGCTGGAGAGGATACAGTTTCAAAAGTGAAGCTGGGTTGTCCAGAACCCTGGAATGGATTTCTTTAAAGTAATCTATTTGCTAGCAAATGTTTTGATCCTGGACCAGATCCATTCCAGGTTTGCTGGATCACACAGCTTCACTGTTGAAAGTGTATCCTCTCCAGCCTTGGACAATTCTAATAATCATTTTCTTTGCACTGCATTTACACTGCTGTCAGTCTTACACTGTGAACAAGAACACTTGTTCACAAGAGGAGGAAAAACTAAACTGATTTATTTAGTACACTGCTTCTCCTTTACTATCCAATCACAGGTTATGGCAGACCAAGAAAAGTGACTGGAATTATTTTCAATTGCATTTCAAGATTGAATGAACATAATGGCAAGTCCCAATTAAAACATAGCAGATATATGTACACATTTATTTTGCCTGTGTATTTAAATTGAATGTTCAATTTTTCATTCACTGCAATGAATATGACAGCACAGATTTAGCAATGCACACGCAGTTGAGTAAGCTCTGTAAAGACAGGAATGTGTCAACTGGCAAAACCTGAACCGACTGTTGTAGTACTGTTGTCTCGGTAACACACAATGCTATGTTTCTGTAGAGTCTAACACAAATCCTTCCCCAAGTTTTCCTGATCCTTCCAAACCCAGGGAACTTTGTGTCATATTAGGACAAACCAACTGACAGGACTCCAAGCCAGAACCAGGACGCCCACTGTGAAAAAGTCAATAGCACAAAGTTTACACAACTTAAAAAGGTAAGGGTTCAAAAATGTATATTTTCAGGTCCCAGCATGTCCTAAGGACAAGAAAAATGAAATTTTTTTTTTAACTTGCCTGACAAATTATTCCTCCTGACAATGTCCAGAAACATTCACATGCATGAGATTCATCTCCCGATCCACCCATAGAGAGCCAGTCATCCTGTGTCCCCACATTCCCAACATGGTTGTCATTTACTCACTATCATTTATGAAAATAAACAACCCCAAACAAAATTCCTTCCAGTGCCAACAGGGATCCATTCGTAACATGTACAATGAAAGCATTTCATATATGTGGTGTTTTAAAAAATAGAGAAAAAAGTTACAAAAAATGCGTTTATAAATCCAATGTTTATACAGCTTGCTTTTTTATGACTGTTCATAGACAGCAGAGGGCACTTGCATACATATACAGCAAAGACAAGAAGAAAACCTATACTAGATGTATTAACATGCATTAATTCTTCTGAAAATGCTATTTGTGCTATTTGTCATACTGTTACTGTTTCTAGGGGTTTTGGTACTTCCAGAGTTTACAGATTTGGATCCCTGATTTTCCACTGACTGCTTTTTTGTGATTTTTTGTGCATCAGTGACTCAGAAGGCATTAAAGCAACATCCATGCAGCACAACAAACTACGGCTTGAAATCTAGCAGAGCACCTGCCAGATATTACATAAGGAAACAGTATAAATTAGAAAAAAGTGCATGTTGAACATGACTGGTCTCTCTCATACCCACATATAAATATGTATTTTCTCTTAAATTTCAAATAGGTGGGTAAAATGCCTAAATTTAACAGGGAGGTAAAAGAAATTAGGTCATTAGAAATGATGACAGCTTTCTTGATGAGGTGGCCTTTTCCACACAACGAGGGATAGAGACACTTGTAATAAAAATTAATAATGTCCCTTTTACCAGGGACATTTGGGGAAGTCAATAAACAATAAGATGAGCTAAAGGACACTTAGTTGACTGTATTTCAAGAGAACACTGTGATTTTTGTGACTGTTTAATAATCTGAGAAGGGTAAAATGTATTTATTTCCAGTACTTGTGCAGATTTACAATCAAAAGCATGCAAGTGTGACTATGGCTGGACCAAACTACACTGTTGGCAATATCAACCTGTTCTTCCCAAATCATACAGTTGGGTTACTTTATTAACAACTTTGTTTATTAGTTTAGTTTAATACTTTGGAAGAGTAGGAAGTCTAGCTTATTACAACAAAGAACTGCTGTTAGGAAGGGCTGGAAAAGGAGAGAGCTTTTGTATGGAGATTTTCAGTAACCAATACATGCAAAATCTGGCATCATATGTTTGCAAATGGTCATAAA
Source organism: Pyxicephalus adspersus (assembly GCF_032062135.1). Taxonomy (NCBI): domain Eukaryota; kingdom Metazoa; phylum Chordata; class Amphibia; order Anura; family Pyxicephalidae; genus Pyxicephalus; species Pyxicephalus adspersus. Next base: position 51,183,583 of record NC_092871.1, on the reverse strand, counting down.
CTTTAGATGTTTTTAAATAATATTCTTTAAATGTCCTTAGAATAAACTGTTTTGGATAGAATTGGGAAGGGTTGGATTTTTTGTTAGGTTTCTACTGCAGTTTATACTTCCATCTGACCATTTCTGACCTTTGTTATCAAACAGGTGGTCATGTCGGTATATTTTTCCTCTAGTCCTGTTTTCCATTTCTGTTACAATGGTCCCCAGGCTAAATATTGAGATTAGACCTCACAAAAGAGACACAACAGGAATAAAGTATATTAGAGGTTCTAAACTTTCTCTTCTCTACTTTCCTCTTTAGGGATTTTCACAAATGTAAATGGTTTATTAAGAATTATTCAAAACAAAAAAATTTTATATATATATATATATATATATATATATATATATATATATATATGCCAATATCAAACACCCATTTCAATGGTCTCAAAAGATTCGTACTATAAAGCTCTCTTCAGATTGCACCATTTACCTTAATATAGTGATGGATTTGGGGTTTCTCGCAGCATTGAGGGTGAACACATTCTTTTTTGACAAAGGAAACACATTCCTCATTAAACCCTTGCCAGGTTGCCACCACATCACTCAGAGATGGACAACAACCTTTCTGAAAGTCAATTACTTCTTACTGCTTTCTTTGGTACACTTATAATACATTTTTGTATTACTAAACTATCAAGGCTGTCCCACTTGTGTTTCCTTTGCCTGATTTTTTGGGTATACCTCCTCTCTCTTTTAATATAGCAACCTACCTTTCATGCAAAAAGAGGTTTATCTCAAAGATTGAATGTGTTTCATAACAAACAATAAAAAATCACTGCATTGTGTTGGATTATTCTTATTTGGATTCGGGTTTAATGTTCTGAGAATAGGTTTTTTTTTTTATGTCTTTTGGTTGACCAATGAACCTTAATAAAAGTAACTGTAACTATGTTGATCTAAAGAACCAAGTGACTAATGGACCTAGAAATAAAATGTGCAGCTGACTGCTAACATTTTCCCCTATAAAGTGTTGTCTAATATCTGCATTTGCTTCTCTACCCCTTCTAATCCTCATATAATCTTTTTACATTATAGACCAGGTATGTCGAACCGGAAAAAAGATGCCAACATCCACACTGTGATGATTCAGCAGACATATTGGATGAAGGACACCAGTGAAGAGAAGATCCTAGCAATGGGTGCAATCCAGCTAGGAAAAGTGGTGGAACAAGTGGAATATTATGACACAGACTTGTATGACCTGGCGGTCAAAGAGATGTGGCTCAGTAAGATAGGGCGAGAATGGAAATTGATAATGGGTAAGGGTGCTCAGAACAGCCAGAACAGCCAAGGTCATCTAAACCATGAGGTTATGCAAATATTTAACTCAATAGGAAGCAACAAACATAGCACAAAAACATTTTCAAAACCCTCTGAGAGGCAGAAAAATGATTCCATAACTGATCAAAATGGAAACAGAGAAACTGTAGATCAAGATGGAAACAGGATAAAGGTGCTAACCTGTTATGCCATAGAACAAGAAAAAGAAATTATAGACTTCTTATCCCATGTTTTACATGTCCCAGGAGAAACAAGCAACATAGCAATGGAGGATTTTCTACAAGCAGCTGGGATTCAGAGATACGTCACCAATAGCAATATCACCCAAGAAACCTTCCGACTGCCAGGAGACTTCACAATTCTGTTAAAGACAGAAGGGACCACTAGTAAAAAGACAGCAATTATCTCACTTGATGTGGATATTGAAAATGTGGCTCGAGGATTTCAAAGAATGGAACAGTTGGCCAATGAGCTAGACCTCCAACTTCAAAGTGTTTAGTGAAAAGGTGATCTTGAATTTTTTCTCTGGTCGGTTGCATTAAGCATAGATATCCAAAAGTCAATAGTTCTCAAACACCTGTGCAGTTTGTAAGCATATTCATGACTAATATCTGCTAACTCCTGAGGTTCTACCATGGACTAATTTTAAGGATAAACACTAAAGAGGTTTGTGTAATACACAACCACAGCTTCTAGCAAAAAAAAAAAAAAAACAGAAAACGAATAAAGATAAAATTCTTAGGGATAAGGTAGTTTAGGTAAACCAGTAATTACAATGATAAAAACCTGCAGCATCTTAAAAACAGCAAAGCCATAAAAAAAAGATAGAGATATACAAGAAGCATTTTACTGAAATTGAAATTTGGCTGTAATGCTAGAAAAAGGATTAAGAAATCCAAAACTCTGTGGTTGTCGACAAAACAGAAGACTAAAAACTTCATCTTGTTCTTGTGATGTCTATGGAGATTTCCCTACAGATCATTTTAATTTCTAATTGTGTCTCTGAGACAGGAAGTAAAGTAACATCTCCACAATGCAACAAAAAAAAAAAGGCTTTGAAAGGAGTTTTAACCAGCCTAATTAACTTTATATATACCTAAAACCGATGGTACACACCAGAAGTTACACACCAGTTATTTACTAATATTTTTTATTTAATTGTAGGAAAATATGAAATTATTGAAATCCCAACTCTAGTAGAATGAGTAGAGTAGAATGAGCTCTATACTTTGATTGAAATACCTCTGTGATTTATTTATTGAATTGCACTTTACTGCAAGTTTGTAATAAAAGGCAAAAAGAAGAAAACCTGTGACTCATTCCCATTTAACATTTTAAAGACTCACCTTTTGCATGACTTCACATTTCATTGGCTTCTGTGGAAGGCAATATGCATATTTAATATAATAAAAACAGTTGCCCTTTGTACGTTCACAATAAATATTTTATTATCCTCAGCTAGGGAGTCAGCCAGGGCACCTTTCCAGAATTACACAAACAGATTTTTAAAAACATAAATAGAGTAAAGCCTAAAACAGTGTAACAATCAAAATATTTTGTATTCAGATGTTTTTTTTTTCCCCAACAAAAAATAAGGCAAACAAAGAAGTTGTCAATTGCATTTAAAGACCAATTTAAGCCCTATTTTAAGTTTCAGAGTAGGGGAATACTATGAAACTGTATCTCCTCAGTTAATTGGGTCAGCAAATCATTTTAACTGACACCATGACCAAAAACGTTTTATTTAATTCAAATAGATGATTTTAGGCATCTGATAGGATTTGATTGGATCTTGTGACCTCCCCCTCCCAGCCCCAATCTAGGACAGGTGCAGAAGGGCTTTTTTTCCTGTAATGGAAAACAAAGCTGATCTCCAGGCAAGCACAGTTGAGTATGAGTTTTTTGTTTTGGTTTAGTTATGCTTTAGGTCACAAATTGTTAATGCACATTCTATATATTGCTTATCTATTCAAAAATTACATTTATATTAACATTTTATTTAAGAAGATCCAGTTCCAGAGCTAGAGATTTTCTTACTTTCCTTTCTGCTTTCTTTGAAAGTTTGAATATCCTCCCCCCCCCCCCCCCCCCCCCTCTTGCAGTGGTCCTTACTCCTATATAAATTGAACATAGCTAACAGGACTCTTTCATATATTCATACTGCAAGCAAAGGGATTACAAACAAGTAATGATATCTGTTTTATGGCAAATGTTAAGCAATGTTGTTGTCATCAATAGACCCTATAATACACAAAGACACACACATTTAAATATCTATACATACTGTATACATGCGCTAACATGTTTTAAAAATGCATGTGTGAATGAGCCCTTTTAACAACTATTTCAGTTTTAATACAGCTTTGCTGGCTGGCATCTAACTCTGCACCTAGCAAGCAGGCCACTTCTAATACAGATCAGTTAATAAAAAGAATGAATCATCAAATAAATTAAAGTATTGTATGCGAGAGTAAATCACAGCCTACAAACAATAACTGTGTTTATACAAATGACTCTTCTGCATCCCCGTAAAGGAGGTTACAGCCCGTCTATATTGGCTTGTGCTCTAACATATAACTTGCTTATAAAGCACACTGCCTTGCCACTTTGCTCAGAATAGCTGCTGGCAGAGTCAGGGTAACTGGACCCACCAACCAAGAAGAGACAGACCCAGACAAGACCATCTGCTGACTGTACCAGTGTGACCATCAGATCTACAGGTTGTCATCTCTGACAACTGTGCAAGCATAAGTCATGCTAAGTGTGATAAATAGTAAATCATTATGCAAGTACACTTTCCAGGCCATTGCTGGCAGTTGGACAAGAACAAGTGTTTTAATTAGTTATAATTACAAATCATATGCATATTAAAGAGAAATTATAATTTAAAAATCTAAAATTTTATTAATTATTAACATTGGAAAAATTATTACTGCAAATAAATATTTCACACATATTTACACAAAGCCATGCAAAGCATTTTTAACAACCAGTTCTAACAGCAAGATGATTTGCAACTTTTTACCAGCAGACCTGGGAACGTCCACACACGTCAGTTACTCACAGACTTCCAAAAAGCAAACAAGCTGCACTGAAAAGTCTTCATTTAAATTTTGGCAAAAAGGAAAACTATTACATATGAGTCAACAATGTTGCAGGGCAGACAATGCAGAGATCTGATTACCATTAAAGCTAGCATTGTTGTAAAATCAGCAGTGAGAATTGTTTTTTTTTTTCTACCTTTGTTTCTGCCCTTGTAAACCTGTACTCTAGGCATATATAGACAAAAACATGATTAACCTAGTTGCATGTTCAATGAATGTATTTTTAAAGAAAACTGGCAAAATGTATTTTGTAGTTTTAATAGTTGTCTCCTATAACCTCTTGCACCACAGCAACTAGGAAAAGGTGGAGAGAGGTGGTGTCTTCAATGCAACAATTGGTATTAGCCCACAGTGGGTGAACATGCAAGACCTCATGAATGTGCTCCTGATCTTTCCCTGTCCAATCAAAAGACAGTGGTGGGTCCTGAACAAAGCTTCACAGCTCAGTAAGAAGTGAATCCAGGACATGTATGTAATTTAATTCTTCACAAAGTGGTTTGGATAGAGTTCTGCTTTAATACTTCTACTGCTCATCAGAAAGCTGTATGGGGCATAAGACTTTAATGTTGATAATATTTTCCAAACCCATAGAAAACTTGTTTTTATTTTGCTAATGTTATCAGTGCAGAGTCAGACTGGAGGGAAACATTTCACAGTAGTAAGCTGCTGTATGTCCAGGCTATTTTCTGTGTTAGGGAGTCCTGGGGGAAATTACACATTACAGCCTAAAAAAAAAATTGTAAACATTAACATTAGGGAAAATTATGTGTGCTTAGTGAGAGTGAAGAGTGGGCAGTGCTAAAATAATCCTCCCTGATTGTTTTAGGTAGGATTAGAGAAAATACAACTAAACCCAGCTGAATACATGCATACAGCCTACAGATTATGACTGATTAGGCTGAATAAAAAGGTAAATCCTATTTACAATCCTTATCAGCACTGCCTATAATGGGCAGAGGTAACACCAGTTCAGGTGTGAGCCGGTGATACATTTGGCTGAGTTTGTTCAATGGTGCCAGCTGTTGTAGAGCTGTAAAACCTGCACATACATGTGCAAGTAACAGCTGACATGTATCCTCCTTAGTTATGAGCTTCTCAATCTAATAGAATTTCAGCTATAAATCGACAGATTTGAATTTGACAGATACTGGCAGGGTGGGAAGTTTCCAATCACCAATTACAATAGCAACAATGTTTTGAGAGTTATCCATGGGCAAATATTTATTGCACTTTCAAATCCTGGACAATATGTGAACAGATTTTGCATATTATCTGTACTGGAAATGCACATTTTGCTACAGATTACATGCATGTATGCATCCTAAAGCTCGACTCCAGGCAATTGATAATTGGTTTTACCTGGCACAGGTTTGTATTATTTTTTATTCAGTCCTGAGATTTACACAGCCTTGCCACACCGCGCATTTCTGCCTGGCGGGTGACCCGATCTTCTGCACTTTCACTTTAGTTAAAGCTTGCAGGAATAGGGTGAAGGACCAGCCTTTTCTTCTTCATGGTGCACTTCTGCCCTTCTTTCTACCACTTTTTATAAAGATTTTTAAAAATATCTCCCTATCAGAATGCTGTTTTGCACTGTAATACACCAAACTGGCTTCTTATGCAAGAGTCAAATACTCAAATTCATGTTCTTACACTGCAAACATTTAAAATTTAATTTGCTGATATATTAATGATCAAGCCATATAATTTGCACTTTTTTATCTGCCTACAGATCATCTCTAAAATGGACCTGTAAAAAAAGTACAATTAAAACTGCAGGTTCTGAGATTGATATATCAATCTTGGTTTACATCCCAGATACCTTTGCAACCACTATCTCCATACAGGCACAGAGAGACTTTTAAGGCTGCTAAAGATCCCTTATGGGGGGACTGATTAAGCTGCTGAAGATCTCTTTAAGGGAGTGATTTTTCAGAATAGATCTTTCCCCTAGTGCAACAACAGGCAAACGAAGCCTGTTCTTGCGCTAAGCCCTCTGGTTGCCTGTTTTTGCACAGGGAGAAAGATCTACTCTGACGAATCGCTCCCGTACTTAAAAAGATCTTCAGCAGCTTTACCAGTACCCCATAAGGGATCTTTTATTTATTGTTTAACTTACTATAGGAAAAAAAAATATTTGGTTGTTTGTACAAACCCAATAAAAGCTTTCTATGGAGATTAATAAAGCAAAAGAAGGGGAAAAAAAAAACATTTAAAAACTGCAATTGTTAAAACTTGTATATCGAGAACCCATACTTCACATTCCATATGGAGTTTGTGGAGTAACAACACAAAAATTGACAACATTTTTACATACTCGACATTTATGCACAAACATTCCTGACAGCCAAATACACCAACCACATTGACTTACATGTTGGAATTTGACTGAACTGCGTGACAAGTGTAAAAATAACCAAAACAGAAACATCTACTGCAAGCTTTAAAGCACATTTCTTAGTTTTATACAGCAGGAAAGAGGTAGAGCCATTGCCACTTTATTTGGGGCCATCACTGGGAAATTTACTTTTACATATTCACAAATTGAGATCTCTCCAATGGGGACACAGATTGCAACAAAATACGTTTTCTTTAGTAAAATGGGAAGAGTAAGATCCTCTGTCAAGATATTTTAATTGTCTGTATCTTCCAAATTCAGTGAAAACCCTCCATTAGCTACAATACAGTTTGGCAGTGCACTGGCAAACACAAAAATGGAGCTTAAAGTAGAAATACTAAAGTTCCACTTTAAAAATTCGCAACCAAGCAGGTCTTTATTGCAGAAGGGGGCAGGCAATGTCCATTCTGCAATTGGCATTCCTACCTGCCTGATTGCTCTCTCATCTGTCAAAATTGGTAGCTAGCGATACCCAGAACATCCTAGCTTTCCCTGTGGTTGCCAGGACTGAATAAACCCCCACATGCCTGCCTGGAGTTAATTCATCCCGTTTGACCAATCAAGATGGTCAAAGGTTGGCACAAGTAGGAGAAGATGGCAAGGTCCACCACATAATGGGGACAGGTCATTGTAAATTGGGTTTAGTTCTGCTTTAAATGCTCTTCTTCGAATGCTATTTATTTGTTTGTCACTTACATGCATGCCTTCAACAGGCTGACATTAAGAATCTGCTAAATCCCTTTTCTGTTGCTTTGTATTGCTGTCAGCTGGGAGTTCAGTAAGTCACAGTTCACTTTGTGGGCCTCGATTCTGGAGACACTGCTGAGACAAACAGAGAGCTCTGGCTGTGAAATGACTTTCTAACAATCTAGTCTGTGTTTTTCCATGAATTGTCTATACAACAGCTTTAATTTGATCCTCATATGGGTTTAGTCGAAAGCTCAGAAGGTGTCTCTACAGCAAATCTACAAACCAATTCAGTGAGAAATGAACACAAACAAATTTAAATCCTGAAATACAGAGATCTTCTAGCTGTGAGCTCAATATTATTCTAGGCAAAGCCTGTATTTTTCTCTTTCAAATTTGCAAGAATATGCATACCTATAACACAAAATTAAACTTTAATAATTTTAAAAAATTACTTTAGGCTGGGTCTACACCAACCTTTTTAAAAACACATGTAAATGTTCCTATTGCATTTATATGCGTTTTTAAGCCCTTTTATTATGCCACTTTTTCACGCAGTTTTGACATGTTTACATTTTAAGTGCTTAAAAATGCCGAAAAACGCGGGAAAACATCGCATTGAAGTCAATAGAAGTGTTTACCTGCAATTTTGGGCGTTTTAACTTTTTAAACGTTGAAAGCAACATTTATTATAAAGCTCATAGACGTGACTTAAGGAAATGTCCTGGTGTAGATAAGCCCATTGGAATGCATGGGCATTTCAAACATGGACTTTTTAAGCCTCAGGTTAAACGCTTGGGAAAACGTCCGTGTAGACTAAGCCTTACCATTATAATTTACTTTCCACCGCCTTTGTGATGTCCGTGACACTTTCTATGCACTGTATATACAGCATGTTTTCATATTACAAAATATTGTAACTGTAAGAACAGCAGAGCAAGCAGGTCATGTCACTAACTTTACTGGGAAACAATAGGATTACTAAAAGTTTTCTAAACTATAGTACAGGTTCAAAAATCCAGCTACCTCCGGACCTGAGGTGTGCCGGATTTTTGAAAATCCTGGATTTTTGAAAGTTATATATGCTGTATATATTAAAATGAAATAGCACTAAAGAAAAAGCAAATTAAATTTTGTGTCAATCAGTTTTATTGAGTTTTCAGTGAAAAATAAACAAACATACATAGCAAACATTATAACATAAAGCACAGATATCTTTTTTACCCGAAACGGTAGTGGATCAGTTTGAACATATAGTACACAACCTTAATATAGCATATGCTCTGACAATCATGATAGTAAACCGTCAAAGCCCTCATGATACAGAATAAGATAAATCAACACAAATATACAGACAATAACAGAATTACTCAAAGAGGCACACAATATAAATGATGCTCTAACAAGTTTAAGCCGCCTATATTAATATATTTATGTAAATATCTTTTAACAAAGAACAATATTAATAAAACAAAACAAAAAACAAAAACAATGCAGCCCAGGGGGGGAGGGTTGGGAAGGGAATGGAAAGAGAGAATATACACCACACGAGGTTGGAGGAAACATAAAAAAGACCCTCAATACAAAGATAGCACCCTAAAAAACGTACAGGCCCATTAGGATAATTACATCTGGAGTCGAGGAGATTCTTTAAACCAATCCCATGTGGACCAAACTATTCTAAATTGTTCCATTCTGTCATCATCTTCCGCCACCAGCATTTCCATATGGCGGATTTTTTCGAGTTCGGTTACCCAGTCAGCTATAGAGGGAGCAACAGGTTGCCTCCACAATCTCGGAATAAGGACCCTAGCTGCGGTAAGAAAATGACGTAGGGCACCTCTTTTAATACTTTTAAGCGAGCCCGGGATCATAGATAAAAGAGCCACATTAGGGGTGTTGGGTACGGTAGAACCGTAGCAGTCATTAAAGATCTGAATAATCATATCCCAAAAACGAGATATCTTTGAGCATTCCCACCAAATATGAAGCATTGTCCCCCTATGCGACAGGCATCGCCAACAGCGATCCGAGTTTGTGGGAGATATTCTATGCATATCCACAGGACAATAATACCATCTAGACAAAATTTTATAGTTAACCTCCTGGGCTTTACATGTCAATGCCAGCTTGTGTGTGAGGGTAAACGATATTTCCCAATCATCTGCAGTTATGAGGTCAGTCAATTCCCTCTCCCAATATCTAGTGTATATAGGGGCTATAGACTCAGGATTTTGTGTGAGTAGCTCGTATAGCCTTGAAACAATATGGGGAGGGCGAGCAGGTGAACTAACGAGCTGCTCAAATTCCGTCAAATTTCTTTGTAATAGGGATGGATCAGAAAAAAAAACTACAAAAGACATTAACTGCCTGTACGAAAGCCAGGATAGCAACTTACTTCTGTGCGGAAGGTCTAGGGAGGATAAAGGGGGGACCCGCCCGTTATGAGCTATATCCTTAAGGTGACGGTGTTCGGAAGCGGACCAAGATAAAAATTTGGCAGCCCTCCTTGACGGTGGAAATGATGGGTTATCGAACAATGGTGTCATGGGCCCCGGACTTGTAGACAATTTGCCCGATCTAAGGATAATATCCCAAATACGTAATAAATCCATAGTAAGTTGAGGTATGGGGGAGGTCAGCCGTAATAACGACCGGTCCCCACCCATGGCAAAGACTGGAGACAAAAATTCTTCCAACAGCACCCATTCCTTCAACTCCCGGCTGTGAAACCAGTCTGTCAGGCGCACTAAAACCGACGCCCTATAGTAGGAAGCAATATCAGGGGCCCCCACCCCTCCTCTACATTTGGGTTTAACCAATATGCCGAATGCCAATCTGGGGCGCTTCCTTTGCCATAGGAATTGTAAAAACAACCTCTGTATTTTACGCAGATATGCAGTTGGTAAAAATATGGGGACCGTTTGGAATATATATAACAATCTGGGGACAATATCCATTTTTAGAGTATTTATGCGAGCAAACCAGGAAAGAGGCAGGGAGTCATATTTCTGAAGGTCGGATTGAATTCTATTATATGCTTGGGAATAATTAAGTGAGAACAAAGCGGAAGGGTCCGATGGTATCATTATACCTAAGTACTTGATAGCATTAGGACAAATCTGAAAGGACATATTATTGTGTATAGAGGACAGTTGGGTCGAGTTTAAGGTAATATTTAGAAGTTCGGACTTGGAGTAGTTAACCTTAAAATTGCTGAGCAATCCGAATTCAGCAAATTCCTTCAATACCGAGGGCATCGTGACATGAGGGGATGTTATATATAGAAAAAGATCATCCGCATATAAGGGGAGTTTATAATGGCTATCTCCTATCTTGATCCCCTTAACATCCGGATTGCGACGCAAGGCCACGCCCAAATGTTCCATAACTAATGCGTAGAGCAATGGGGAAAGAGGACATCCCTGTCTCGTGCCGTTCTTAATTGGAAAAGAATCAGAGAGGGTGCCGTTGACCCGCACCCGGGTCCTTGGTGAGGAATATAAAGCAGCAATTCTAGAGACCATACTGGGGCCCAGGCCTATCTGACATAACGCTGAATACATAAACTCCCAACAAACCCTATCAAAGGCCTTTTCAGCATCTATGGACAGTAGGCACATAGGAGTACCCGTAGACTTAGCAAATTGGGTCTGAAGGATAGTCTTAATAGTATTATCCCTGGCTTCCCTTCCATAGATAAACCCAGTTTGATCCATATGAATTAGTGAGGGCATATGAGGAGATAATCTAGTGGCAATCAATTTAGAAAAAATGTTTGCGTCGACATTGATCAAAGAAATGGGTCTATAATTAGAGCAAACCGTATGGTCTTTGCCAGGATTAGGAAGGACCGTAATATGAGCTTCCAAACTCTGCGGAGGGAATGGCGTATCGACGGAGATGGACGCGAACACCTTAGTCATAAAAGGAACAAGATTAAGGGCATGGAGTTTATAGAACGGTGGAGTAAAGCCATCAGGGCCAGGGCTTTTCCCCGTCGGTGTAGCGCGTAAAGCGGCAAAGACCTCCTCCTCAGAGAACGGAGACTCCAATTGCGATATCAGCTCAGAGTCTAGTGTCGGAAGAGCAGTTTTAGTTATATAATCCTGCAAGGGGGATGGACTTGCATGGGCAGGGCGGATTTGATAGAGATCAGCATAGTAGTTAGGAAAAGTTTGTAAGATCTCCTTAGGTATGGATGTCAAGCCGCCATTAGCGGTCCGGATAGATGGAATATAAGTAGTGGAAGTGCGAGGGTGTAAGCCCCGCGCTAACAATCGGCCACATTTATCCCCATACTGGTAAATTAATTTGCGGAAGCGATCCCGGTGGCGTTGGTATGCTAGGTCGTACAGCTTCAGAAGGTGAGTCCTAGCAGCAGTCAGTTCTAAAAATACAGCCGGGGTCATGTTTTGTTTATGTAGGCATTCCAAGGAGCGAATTTTATCACAAGTAAGTGTAATATCCTGTAATCTGATCCTTTTAAGCCGAGTTCCTTGTTAAATTAGGACCCCTCGAACCACCGCCTTCATAGCCTCCCACTGCAAAGGTAGGGGAGTGGGGTCCGAAACATGATCCCCTATAAAATTGGTGATCGCTTCTAAAACCACCTTCGCACAAAGAGAGTCCTCGAACAGGGAGTCATTACACCTCCAGGTCCATTCTCTAGGGCCCATTTGAGGCATCTGGAGTGAGAGGGATACTGAGGAATGATCGGACCAAGGACAAGAATCTATAGAGGTAACAGGGTTCCAATCAAGTATAGAGTGGCTCGCCAAAATATAATCTATACGGGAGTACATGTTGTGTGGGTAGGAGTAAAAGGTATTATCTTTGGTGTTGGGATGCAGAGTGCGCCACACATCTGTTAGTCTAAGATCGTGTATTCTAGAACGAAGGGAGTTCAATTTAGAATAGGATACCGGGGTTTTCCCGGTGGAGGTATCAATCCGGGGATCCAGAGCACAATTCAGGTCGCCGCCCACTATGATAGATCCCTCGGCGAACCCCTTCAGAGTTGCCAGGTACTGTGTGAGAGCCACAGTGGGTTGATGATTAGGTGCATAAAAAGAGGCCAATGTAAATTTCTTATCCCAAAGAGAAATTTTGAGGATCAGAAATCTGCCCTGTGGATCGGAGCAGGAGTCAAGTATCTGGACAGGCAATGTTTTATGGAAAGCTATGGAAACCCCCTTAGTTCTAGACTCAGGATTGGAGCTGTGACGCCAAACAGTTTAATAACGATTGCAGAGAGAGGGAAATCTAGTAGAGTGGAAATGGGTCTCCTGTAGGAGTAGGATGTTCACTCTCGCTTTATGTTGGGCATAGAGCACTTGAGAGTGCTTGTTCGGGCTATTAAAACCCTTCACATTGAGGGTGCGGATTCTCAAAACTTGTGTTGTTTCCTTTATTGAGGACATCAGGGGAAGTGGGTCAGGGGAGGGACACCAGACGGGCGAGGCGGGCTAAACCTCAACCGTGGGGTGAAAAACTAGAGCGGGATCCCAGAGATCCCAAATCACCGCCTGGTAAGGCAGCAGGCCTATGTGGGGAAAGTGTCTGTGTGCAGCGGGGGAGGCAAGCAGACAACCAACAAATATACCAACAGGTCCCGCCTGGGGGAACCCACAAAACCAAAAACAACATAGAGAATGAGCAATTCCTGGGCATGCGCCCAGTAAACTAAACAGTCCTATGAACACATTAACTAAAATTTAGAGCATAAATCAAAAGACATCAGCATTAAATAGGCAATTTAACAAGCTCCTGACAAAATAGTCTGAGGTATCGGGGATACAACATCTCAGGTCCCATAACAGGACCAACTAGAGGGGCGAGAGCAAAATAGCTTGCGCGCCCCCCAGTAGGCCCACAACATATATAACCACAGGAGCAAAAGGGCATGCAAGAATAGCCATCCAACTAACAGCAGAGTATGCAACGATAAATATTAAATAAATATCGCTCAGCATAGCTACCAATGAATGGAAGTCCCACTGTGGAGGAGAAACGTCTTGCACAGGAACATAAAGTCTCCATAAAAAGGCGGGCTGTTCTCTCGACCAAACACGGTATGTGGCAGGATAAGTTGATGTCAGAGGTATTCCGGTGATGCATAGTAGCCAAAGAAACACAAAAAATTAGGATGGCAATAAAAAGTCCAAGAACAGTGCTAAAGGTGTCCTGAGATCCCTAAAAAAACACAAAAAGAAAAATGTTGATGGCAGGTAGAAGTTCCAAGTACAGTGCTAAAGGAGTCCCGAGATCCAAGAAAAATTGTTGGCGAAGCCGAAGCACCTGGCTAGGTCGTGGAGCAAATTAAATTTTAATGTTAACCAACTAAATAAAACAGTTTTTCAGAATTTTAGTTAAACTAAACAAAATAGTGCCTCAGAATTCTAATCAATACTGTACACTCGAAAAGAAGCTTAATAGCGGATGGGCTGTCAGGATGATCATCTTTATGACTGACAGAAACAGCATCCTCAGCAACAGGAACAGCTCCATTTTATGGAGGAAAAGCAAGACCTAACAGCTGATTCTGGAGCACAGCACCATCAAAACAAAAACAACGCCTCCAGAAAACAGTGTAAATTTGAAAATGCGCTCCGAAATCCATGCTGGAAAACTGAAGGATCCGGATTATTGAAGGCCGGATTTTTGAATGTCAACTATATCTTAACATAGTCATATCAGGCTGTACCTGACCAGCCATGAGTAATGTCTTGTTTTTTCTTTTTTTGTTTTGTTGTTTCACCATGATCATTATGCCATGGTAAATATTATATAATAATTGTATAATAATATTATAAAGAATCTAGCATTCGAAAGTTTGGGGGTAGGTGTGAAAAATGCTCCTCAACACTAATCCTTAACATGACCCATGGGCAAACCCTCAAACCCTAAAACAAAACCAACTGCCTAATTAGTATTTTTAAAACACTCCCCCTAGCCTTAAATTCTAATGCTAAATTCAAAAGTTGGCTAAGAAAGGGTGATTTGGAGTATGACACAACTGAGGGTGATTGAGAAAATGGGCTGGCAAATGACTGAAAATGTGGAAAGGCAGTCAATCAATATGTTTTTGCATGGTTTACCAGAATTTTGTGAACTTTATTATATCTTTATTTAGAAGCTAGTGAACTGACTGCTCTTGTTGCCTAAAAACAGAACACCAAAGCTGATTTAAAAACAACCTTAAAATGCATAAATAGATTCCTTATCTTTAATTTATGATTTAGGTAAACACATTGACCCAAAAGAATTTCAGTGACTATTATCTCCATGATCAAATGGCAAAAGTGCTAAGCATAATTTTTAACTTTAATCCCCCCCACCCGCAGCTGATCAACCAGGTGAGCAAAATTCTGTGTGTTGCAACAGGGTAGTCAGAATCCTTTGCTGGTATAAAGAAAATGAAGTTCATGGCCTTGAGGTCACCACCCAGAATGTGTGATGAAACAGCTGTACCATGTGTATCACTAACTTCATATGTTAATTATTAACTTCATAGTCCTACTGTATTTTTTACTTTAGGTCCACAATTTCTTTTTGGAAGATTTTAAACTAATATTTAAACTAATATAAAGAAATTAACAACAGATCCGTCACTATTCAGTTTTTTAAGTAATCTTTTTTTAACCGTCCCCCCTCCCCAAAATACTAAAAATAAAAATGGACATATCCCCTTCTGCACTTCTGGTGGAGGATAGAGAACTGCCAGCTGATTTTTCAAAACCCTTAACTGTCAACCCCAGCTCAAAATACTCACTTTTTCTTTGCTACCCCAACACTCCATCTAGTCATAGTATTGGGAAGCAAGCGACACACTTCTTGAAGTGGAAAAACTGCTATGTGTGTAAGCTTTGGTCATGACCTGGAATTCACACATAACTTACTCCCTTTACTCAAAATGCAAATGGAGTATTAAGCAAGAATGTATAGGTGTATGAGCTATTTGGTGACAGATAGTTTAAAATGCTTCTTTGCATGCTTAAAGGGTTAACACAGCACAACATTCTAAAATAAAAAATAAAAAACAAAACTTCTCTGTAGATAGCCTGGTGCCTCAATGTCTCTGACTAATAGCTTTAGTTATGCAGTTGATATAAAAAGAACCTGTCACAGAGCTAAACATTGTCTGCAACTAGCATGTGTTCTGACACTAAGCAGAGGGCTACATCAACCATTGTTAATCTTGGATCCTCAACAAACAAATGATTATTTGTTATTCTTGGCAATAAATTGTTAAAAGATTGATCTCATGGGATTCACCCCATGGGGTGCATTTGAATTGGAAAAATTGTCAAAGGATCTCCCTTGTTGAGTGATTAATCTCCTGCTCCCAGTGAACATAAATGAGCGATTGTTGAGAGAATAATCTCCTGGGATTGCAAAGGGAGAGCAAAGAAAGAGGTTTGAAGCTCAAAAGTTGTGGGTCAGAGTATAATGTGTTCATATGTATTAAATTCATACATACCAACTTCATACATATACCGTATTTTTCGGTGTATAAGACGCTCCGGCGTATAAGAATTTTAATGTTTTAAAGAAAATTTTAAAGGAGGAAAATCTAGAAAAAAAAGATTCTGAAAGATTACTCCCCTTCTGATCACTCATGTGCCAATTTATCCCCTTCTGATCACTCTGTGCCAATTTATCCCCTTCTGATCACACTGTGCCAATTTATCCCCTTCTGATCACTCTGTGCCAATTTATCCTCTTCTGATCACTCTGTGCCAATTTATCACCTTCTGATCACCCTGTGCCAATTTATCCCCTTCTGATCACCCTGTGCCAATTCATCTTCAGCTGACTGGGGACCTAGCCACCTGATGAGTAGATCCAATTCTTCTGCAGCAGTGATATCTAGTTCGTTTATTGTGGCCTTAAAGGTGAATTTCCAGCCTCTGTAATTTTCAGGCTTGTCATCAAACATGGTGAGGCCCATCCTAGTGAGTTCTCTGCGAAGGATGTACTTGGCAAACTGCGACATGTCTGTGTTTTCAGACTTTGGATTTACAATTGCAGGCGGGACTAAGTTAGTTGCAGTAGCTGGTACATTGACGTTGGGTAGCTTGGGCACATGAGATGGTGCTAAGGCGTTTAACACTGGAGCTGGTGTACAGTCCAAAGGTGTGTTGGTTTGTGGCTGTAAAATAGTGGATTGGTTGGAGAATGGCAGGTTAGTGCGATAGTGTGGTAAGTCATTTCTATCTGTCCCTGTTTCTGCCACTTGAGAAGGTGTAGTAGATGAAGAGGAAACACTTTGGTTGAGTTCTTTAGCTGCTATGACAGACTGATGGAGTCTTAAGGAGGTCTGTGATGAAACTGATGCATAAGATGTAATAGAGTGATTGCTACTGGCACCTCTTTCATTGACACTTACAGCCTGCTCTAAGACTCTTAGTCTTGCCATGTCTTTGGCGTGTTCACATTGTTTTTCAAAAAGTTCCATTTCTGCTCTCTTCCGTGCAGCCTCAGCTTCCATCTGTGCAGCCTCACCCTCCATCTCTGCTTTCTTCTTTGCAGCCTCAGCTTCCATCTCTGCTTTCTTCCGTGCAGCCTCAGCTTCCATCTGTGTAGCCTCAGCTTCCATCTCTGCTTTCTTCTGGGTGAAAGTTGCCTGGATTTTAGAAGCTTCTGCATCAGCGCGGGCTTTGATGAGCTGTTGGCTGAGAGTAGAAGATGTTGATCTTAAGGATTTGGAAGATCGTGTGGAGCGCTTAGAAGTTGTGGAGAGATGGGATCTGGATTCATGGAGATGTGCGATTTTTACATCTGTTTTTGCCTTTGTTTGTAATACTATCATCTCTTTCAAGATTGAGCTCATTCAGTTCCTGTAATTCTTTTAAGGAATTTTCTGTGTTATACCGCTTTAAGAGACCAGCATATTTAGCAGACAGTCTTTGGTAATTCTCATAGGCAGCATTCAATTGCTTAACAGCGCCCTCTAGGTGCAATACCTTATGAGTTGGTTGAGTCAGAGCTGACATACATTCAATAGTGTTCGACCATGAGTGGTTGATGTTCTGCTGCAGTTCTTCCCTGTCAGCCTCAGTTCTCTTGGACTTTCCAGGTTGGTTTTACTGAACGTTTTTGTTTTATGTGGCTTTGAGGATCTGACTGCTGATCTGTAGGAAGTTCAGATTCCTCAGCTTGTACATTGCCTTGCTGGTGCATTGTCATAACAAGCAGAGGGTTAAGTCACAAGGCAGGTGTTTACATAGAAATGTATCAATCTTCTGGCAGAGGGGAGAGGGTTGCCTAGGCAACCAGTGGGAGAAAGAGTAGAGAGAAGTTCAGAAAGGGCTGCTGCAGACAGAGTTTGGATTGACTTGCAGACAGAATGCATTGACAGTACAGACAGTCTATAGGAGCTGCTAATATTACAGTTGCATGAATAGTTTCTTCAATAATCCTGATCACTCTGTGCCAATTTAGCCCCTGCTGATCACTCTGTGCCAATTTAGCCCCTTCCCACTTACAGTTACCGTGCGTTTCTCTCCGCCCGGGGAACTCCGTTAGGGCAGAGATCAGCGTGCTTCCAGGATCATGGGGGCGCGTGTGCCGGCTTCTCCTCGCTCGGCTCTGAAGGAAGGAGGTGACACGCGCTGCAGCCAGGAGGAGAAGAGAGAAGAGGAGAAGCGCGCCGGATCGCGGTATCGGGTGAGTACCGGTATGTTCTTTTAATTATTTTTTAAAACTGTATTCGCCGTATAAGACGCACCCACTTTTCCCCCCCAGTTTTGGGGAAGAAAAAGTGCGTCTTATACGCCGAAAAATACGGTAAACAAAAAGTAAACAAAGTTTTGTGTGTGTCCCCTAGTTCTTTTCTAATTCACAGAAGTAGGATAGTTAAATTATATGACTGTATTTCCGTATACATTCCTGACGCGTTCCGCCCCGGTTGGGCTTCCTCAGGGGTACGTAACTGTATGCAATTAGTGGTCTAGATGTGTAGACATTACATACAAGAGGATTACAGGTTAGTAAAACAGGCTAAGAGTTAATGGATATCATTTGCTTAAAGTGGTAAAGATTTTTGTGATTAAATTCCATATCTTTTGGACATATCTGTGCAAATATAGATACTGATATATATGGGTATAGGTTGCATAGTAATGGGTATAACCCAAATTGTTAAAGTCAAACATTAAATAGCGAAAGGTTTAGACTAATAGTCTTATGGTACTTACAATTCAGGGGAGAATCATAGTGGAAAATAGTGCTTAGTACAAACAGTCAAAATATAATATATGTTCTGCCTCTCCAGTCTAAGCACTTACAGTGTGATCTCTGAAAACTTACAGTTGTGATGAGATGGCTATAACTGCAGTCTTAGGTGAATTGGCTGACAGTGACTCAATCCCGATGAACAGATGGATAGGTCAAAATATCATGCTGTGGTAGCTAACAGGAGCATGCAACTGAGATGAGAGTAAATGACAGAATAAAGAAGAGGGGAGGAGACAAGAGACTAAGCAGAAGCTAGGGGAAGAGAAAAGGGACACACATAATGAAAGGCAAACCATGCATGTGTAACATGACAATATATTAATAAAATATTAGAAAATGTACCTGACAGGAGGATCAGGGTTAGATTGTGAGTTTGAGTAGTTCCAGTATATGAACTTAGGGGAGTTACTAAATCATCGAATATAATAGGCTGAAATCGTTAGTTTGGAGGGTACTCAATAGATGGTAGAATACATATATAAGAATGTTGGTATGTGTATCAAGGGATTTATTGGATCATAAAGTTGATATTATTAAGATTATAAGGGTGAAATGAATTACCTACCAAGGCTTAAGGTGTGGATCTATGGTAGCAATATTACTAATATAAAGAAAGATGCAGTTGAAGTTGTTTAGGTATATGGACCTTTGTCCTATAAAATAAAATATATGTCAAGAGTTGGCATATGAGGGCGGGTCATACGGAGGACAGGGATGCAGCCAAGGCTGGAAGTTGCCTGAGTGGGAGCCCGGGCGCCACAAGAGGTGGCGCTCTGTTCCCCGTAAGTCTCGACAGCCAGCTGAGGGAATCCATAATGTTTTAAAAAAAGAGAGTAAAGTATGGCTGTACTCATCATCAAACCCAGGAGGGGTGGGGGTTGGGTATACTGAAGACAGTAGGTACAAAATACAATGCAAGTATGTATATGCATGAACAAAAAAGCCCAGCTTGTAGCATTAATGAGCAAATGTACAGAAACATATTAAATAAAAAATGTACAATATGAAATCATAGTTGACATAAGAAACTCCTATAAGGAACAATTAACATTTCATGGTATATATAATAGGAAAAAAAAATACCCTAGACCAACAACACTAGAAGTTACACATACCCAAAACAAGAAAAAAAGATTTCCCAGCGATTTATCTGACAACGCACAGGAACCTAAAAGAGTGCCTCCCTCTCCATCACCTACTCCTCTGAATCTACCCAGCTATTCATCCTTAACCCCCCCCCCCCTCCCCAATTTGGGGAGTCTGCTCAATACCACTACACCACTCCACAACACTTCCATAACTCTTTCAAACATCCCGCTCGAACCAACCTCTTCCAAACCACCACTTCGCACTACCCTCTAATCACACATATCCTTCCAAATTTCTCCACCTGGTACCTCCAATCACACCCCTATCATAAACACCCCGCCAGATAGAACCCCTACTCTGACATGTATTACAAAAACTCCATATATAGCACATATCCCATCTGCAGGCGCCATCCCCAAAGCCAAACAATCGTTTTTAGGAGTTCTTCATCAACAAATACCCTCTCCCATACAACAGAAGTACATCCTAGACCCTTACCTGATCAAAAAGAATACAAATCCAACAATCTAAAAATGATTAATCTATCATCATACCAGTTATCTGAAGTGGAAGTCCTCAAAATGGGTTTGTCTTTCTGCCCTTATCAACGCTTAGATAAATTTGAACTGATCAAAAACATTAACCTGTTTGCAAGAAATATTACCTTGAAAACCATGTTTGACAAACCTACGCAAGATCCCCTACCATTCCAACCAGATTTATACAAGAACCTTAATACACAAGACAGAATCATGAAGGACCTATATCAATTACTTATGGAGAATGACCAACCATCATTCACCAATCCAGACACCGCTCCATCACCACCTACTAACACGATTACTTCAAAAGAAACCCAAATCTACCTTCTTCCCTCCCATTACGACCAATCTTCACATCTACACGTATGTGAACATCATCACAGAACATATCCTTCAGAGTTTTTTTCACAATCTTTACCATATAACACCAACTTCACATCAGCTCATTATGAAGCCCTGGATAGCCTTAAACATGCACAAAACAAACATAAAACCCTCTGATAAAGGAGGCAATATTTTCATTTTAAACACTGAACACTACAAACAAATTTGCTACCAAATCCTGGATAACAAGGACTGGTATCAAGAAATCTCCAAAGATAGAATCATAGACTTCTATCATGAATATAATGACATCATTTTAAACGCCTACACTAACAACATTATTAATTCTAAAACTAAAGAATACTTGTCCAATAAGTATCCTATATTATCCACATTTTATGCTATGCCAAAAGTCCATAAGAACCTTTTACACCCCACTGAACGTCCCATTATTTCTGGTATTGGTTCACTTACAGCCAACGCAAGTGAATTAATCCACACCTATCTTCGTCCTCTAGTCACTAATCTCCCTTGATACCTACAGGACACCAATGACATTTTGAAATCTACACACAATATAAAAGTCTCTCCCCACACTTTAATTGTTACAATTGATGTGGAAGCTCTCTACAGTATTATCCCCCACGCTCTAGGAGTACGAACTATATCTAAATGCCTTGACGAAACCTACCCTGCTTCCCTCATCCACAACAACTTCATTACCACTCTCCTAACATATATACTTTATCGCAATATTTTCACCTTTGATGGCCATACCTACCTCCAGATACAGGGAGTCACTATGGGAACACGATGTGCTCCATCACATGCGAACCTGTATCTGGGGGTATGGGAGAATACTCTCCTTTTTGGACCCCAAAACATCCACGTATAAACACATTCTCTTCTGGAAGAGATATATTGATGATATTCTTTTGGACAGGCCCCATACCTAAACTTATATAATTCTTTAACTCTATTCAATTTAACACATTTACCCTTAAATTTACAATGGAACATAGCAACACCCAACTACTTGGGTTTCTGGATCTTTTCATCAGGATAGAAAAAAACAATATGGTCACCACTACCTTGTTCCTTAACCAAGTGAGACACAACCTTCTTTTCAAAGTAACTGA
Source organism: Pyxicephalus adspersus (assembly GCF_032062135.1). NCBI lineage: Eukaryota > Metazoa > Chordata > Amphibia > Anura > Pyxicephalidae > Pyxicephalus > Pyxicephalus adspersus. The sequence continues at coordinate 51,161,733 of NC_092871.1, read as the reverse complement.
CACTAAAACAACAACAACTCTACCCACATCTAGAATAATCACTAGATTCAACCGCAATCATGAGTTTATTTACAATACTCTTATTCAACATTGGCATATTCTCTACTCAGATCCTAAAATATGGAAATTCATTGGCAAAAAACTTCAAATTACTTATCGTCGATCCAAATCACTGAGAAAACACCTAGTCTCAAGTCACTTTCATCAACTTTCACCTTTGAGCTCTATTATAGATACCCCAGGTACCTTCAGATGTGAAAATTGCAAACAGTGCAACTGGATAAGAGAAGCACTTACTATCACCCTACACAATGGCACCAACTTCAGACCTTTCCACTTTATAGATTTCAACACCCCTGGCGTAATTTACTTGATCACGTGTATATGTGGAGCATTTTACATAGGGAAAACAAAACGCCTCTTCAAGAAACAAATCTATGAACATGAACACTCCACTGAAATTGGCAAAATCACCACGCCAATATGCCATCATGTAGGCATGAGACACAACTTTGATGTGCAAGCAACCCAATTCTTTGACCTTGATCATATCGCTAGTAGCCCCCGTGGAGGGGATTTAGATAAGAAACTGCTCCAAGTAGAATCCAAATGGATTGTCAAACTTCAAGCAACCAAACCCCAAGGCCTTAATGACACTCTCAGTTACAAACCATTTTTATGATTTGATCTCAAATTATTATCTAATAATCTCCTACATACCATTATTCCTTATTCCCCCTTTGCCCAAACCATCATCTACCCCCAACCTACTTTATATATAAAAACTAATCTTAGATGTATATACATACACAATATGTGCATATTTACATATATACATGACATATCCGAATACATACCCCATACTAAACCCAAATACATACTCCACAATATTTCCTATAAACGCATTATTGATTACCTTCGAACACATACTTTATCACCCAAACATTGGGGTTGAGGTTGTTTTGTTTTTTACTTATTATATATACCATGAAACGTTATTTGTTCTTTGTATGAGTTTCTTATGTCAACTATGATTTCATATTGTATATTTTTTATTTATTAATTTTCTGTACATTTGCTCACATATGCTACAAGCTGGGCTTTTTTGTTTATGCATATACACACTTACATTGTATTTTGTGCCTACTATCTTCAGTACACCCAACCCCCACCCCTCCTGGGTTTGATGATGAGTACAGCTATACTTTACTCTCTCTTTTTAAAACATTATGGATTCCCTCAGCCAGCTGTCGGGACTTACATGGGACGGGGCGCCACCTCCTCCACGGGCCCCCACACAGGCAACTTTCAGCCTGTGCTTGGTCGCAGCCTTGTCCTCTGTATGACTGCCCCCATAAGGGCGGGTCAACTCCTAGGCTCGGGGAAGCTGTATGATCGATTTCCCCGAGCACTAGCAGGAGCCCTGACAGCACGGAGAGGATTCTTGGCCTCTAGTCCTTCACACTGCAGGTGCGCGTGCTCAATTGGAGGCGCGCACGCCTGCAGCGTCACACAGTGGACAGAAGTCCAATTAAGACCTGCATAAAAGCGCACAAACAATCCTTACAACCCCTCTAGCGGTGCCTGACATGTCTGAATGCTTAAACCCTGACACCAACAGATGCTGGTAAGCTACCAACCTCCATATGATCCCATTTTCTTATGAAATATTTGTCACTATTTCCTTATCATCAATTCAAACTTTAAACATTCATTTACCACGTTTTATACTTTACCTCATAGGTGTACAATCTTCTCCTTTTCTATCATCACCCATAACATCGCCATTTATACCATTTAATAGTAAGTTATCTTATCCTCCCCACTAATTCCACTTTATCTACATACTTACCTTACGCCAACTCTTGACATATATTTTATTTTATAGGACAAACGTCCACATACCTAAACAACTTCAACTGCACCTTTCTTTATATTAGTAATATTGCTACCATAGATCCACACCTTAATCCTTGATAAGTAATTAATTTCACCCTTTCATATTAACAATATCACCTTTATTATGCAATAAATCCCTTGATACACATACCAACATTCTTATATATATGTATTCCACTATCTAGTGACTACCCTCCAAACTACCCATTTCAGCCTATTAAATTCAATGATTTAGTAACTCCTCAAAGTCCATATACTGGAACTACTCAAACTCACAATCTCTAACCCTGATCCTCCTGTCAGGTACATTTTCTAATATTTTATTAATATATTATATTTTTATTTTATATATGTTTAAGGTTTTACTGAACCATGTATAATGAATTACAATGTTACAGCCCACCAGTACTGTTAATCGGAACCATTTGTACTAAGCACTATTTTCCACTATGATTCTCCCCTGAATTGTAAGTGCCATAAGACTATTAGTCTAAACCTTTCGCTATTTAATGTGTGACTTTAACAATTTGGGTTATACCCATTACTATGCAACCTATACTCATATATATCAGTATCTATATTTGCACAGATATATCCAAGAGATGTGGAATTTATTCACAAATACCTATACCACTCTAAGTATATGACATCCATTACCTCTTAGCCTGTTTTACTAACCTGTAATCCTCTTTTATATGTAATGTCTACACATCTAGACCACTAATCGTATACAATGACCTACCCCTGGGGCAGCCCAACCCGAGCGAAACGCGTCGGGAATGTATACAGAAACACGGTCATATCATTTAATTGTGCTATTATTACCTTGTTTAGTGTAATACCCTACTTCTGTGAATTATAACAGATCTAGGGGACACACACAAAAGTTTGCTTACTTTTTGTTTATAAAAATAAAGTTGTTATGTTTAAATTTAATACATATGAATACATTATACTCAGACCCACAACTTTTGAGCCTCAAACCTCTTTATTTGCTCTCTTTTTGCAATCACTTGAATGTACTGCTACTAAAGAGGGTGGCTCAATAGTATATTCCACATACTTCTACAGGACAATAGGAAGTACCCCTATATTTTCCCCCCAATATCTGCAAGCCCAAATCTTTTAGGGGGCGCACGTTACCTTTAAGTACATTAAAATTGTCTGATGAGTGTCCTGGCATCAGCTCTCCTGCTGCTGGGAAGGGAATACCATCATTGTGTGCTCAATTGTGTGTCTCCAGAGGTCGCACTAACAGCGGGTCAGTGAGCAAGATACAGAATGTGTATATCCTTCTGACTGCACAGACAAAATCGGTGCCCATCTGTCTGTGCTCACCGTCATCAAAAACCAACCGAAGGAGATGTAAAGGTCTGTGTCACCCATGAGGCCTTATGTCAGTGCTGCTTAAGATGCAACTGGCCACAGACAGATGCCTATTACCCTGTGATTAACAAAAAATAAATATCTGCCGCACTTGAATATATCTGCCCTGCAGCCAGCTGTCATGACCAGTCTTACACAGAGCACTGAGGCATTCTGAAACTCATTTAAAAAAAATCCTTTAAAAAACAAAAATGCTTTATTAATTTAAGCTGACCATAAAAAAGGAATAATATAAACACAAAACTACTATCAATCCCTTGTGGATTTTTGTGTGATGGTATTCTCTTTGCTAGTAACAAAATATTAATGTTAACTTCCCCTTGTTGTTATTAATAATATTGAGATTAGGGTAAAAATACAGCTAGAATATAATATCCCTGATCTTTTTTTTTGCAGTCATTCTCTTGACACAAAGACACAGTCATTCGCTTGACACAGAGATTTTGCCAAATACTCCCACTTGTTTCCATCTTAAACACCAGTGGATTCCGTTACCAAGGAGACAGTAACAATATCTTTCTAGGATGCTGACAGTCTGAGTGTCTCTGTCCTCCCTCCCTTACTCTGCAGCCTGGGGAGAGATAGGGGCTGTAAACACAATGCAGCCATGCAGGAGAATACTGCCCATTATCAATAATAATGTGCAGTCGCCCACAAGTTTTTTTCTCGGAAATTATTTACTTGCATATAGGTAAAACATTACCTGTATTATCCTTGTATCACAGGTAGCCAAACCTATGGCCCATCTAGGCTGCTGTATACTTTGTATTGTCAGCCATCCAATTTTGATGTTAAGCAAAGTGTCTGCATAGCAAACCAGAACTCATCTTCCTTTCCACACATCCATACTGAGCACAAACAGCCAGGTTTAATTGTTGGACTTTCTGTTTTGAGAAGAGGCTATTGTGTGAGTAAAGCCTAAACTGCAGGCTTTGTTCATAAATACAGAACAGCTTTCTTTTACATGTGTACATCAAGTTTTATACAATTAATGCTATTACTAGCAAACCTTAAAAAAAAAAGGAAATCACAATCACATTTTTATTTTAAACCTATTTAACCCCAATTGGGTTTTACTACCTTCTTCTCTTAGCTTTCTCACTGTGGAGAAACAATATCTATTTATTTAAATCACAATCCATCTCTAAACAAATTGGGGAAAATATACCAAAACATTTTAATTAAAAAGTGTACCTAAACTCAGAATTTTCACTTTACATAAAAGGGTAGACAACTTTTTTATTTAAGGTAAAAATGCTGTTTGCTAGTGTTTTTTTTTGTGCAACACCTTTTTTTAAAAAAAAAAAAAAAAAAAAAAGGATGCAGCACCACCCCCTAATTGAATAGGAGCGCAGAGCCTCCTGGGATACCTACGTCACGCATCCCAGGAGGCTCTTGGCTGCTCCTTTCACCAAAAGGGAAAGAAATTGTCGATCTCAAGCATGCAAAGTGAGATTGGCAAGTTTTTTTCCCATCTATGTCATCCGATCATGCGCCAGGTGAAGTAGGAAGAAGAACCTGGAAGAAGAGGAGAAGATGGCGGCGCCTAGCACCCTGTCCCAAAGACAGATAATGAGACGACTCAGTACCTGAGGTACCCTCTGGATGCATCGAATGCTTTGCAGGATTGAAGATAAGTTTTTTTTTGTTTGTTTGTTTTGGGTCGTTTTTGGGTTTACTCCCTCTTTATTACTAATTCAGTATGCCAATCCAACATACTATGGTGTGCACACAAGGCTTATATGAGGGGTATCCTTATCAAACCTAATAAAAAAAAAGGGGGGGGAAGAAGGAGGCAGTCTATAGAAGAACTTAAAAATAAAATAGAAATAGTAGAAACCACCAACAAATCCAAACAAACACTTTAATTTTTGAACAAATTATATAAATACAGAACTGATCTTAGAAATTTACTAATTGGAGAGCATGAAAAGTATTTCCAAAAATTAAAATTTAAATATTATAGTCAGAGTAATAGAGCCAGTAAGATATTAGCTAACCAATTAAAAAATAAACAAATCCAAAACCAATTATCACATAATAAACACCACAAAACACAATAATTGATATACCACCCTTGGTACAGTTGATGCATTCACTGAATATAACAGCACAATATACAGTCTTGACAACGATCCTAATACGTTTCAACCATCTGAATTACATGTTGAGAAATTTTTACAATTCATAACTCAAAAATTAAATGAGCAACAAATGAATTTGTTAAACAAACCTTTCACAATGAAAGAAATTAAGAATGTAATCCGTAATCTTCCTCATAATAAAGCACCGGGAATTGATGGCTTTACATCTGAATATTACCAGACATATGCTAATAAATGAACACCCTGCCTAGTAGAAATCTACAATGTTGCTGCTCAGTCAGGATCTCTTCCAGCAGAAAAGTTAGAATCTATAAGTATCACTCTGCCTAAACCAGGTAAAAAGTCAGATATGCCTCCAAATTTCTGTCCGATCTCACTATTGAACACAGACACACAGAAACAGAAAAAAAATGCACTGGCAATGAGTCTAGTAATTAAAACATTTTTACAACCGAACTAGATGTATGCTTAACAAGTAAAATAGAAACTTCTAAAATGCCCAAAGTACTCCTTACTTTGGATGCTGAGAAGGCATTTGATAGAGTTAATTGGCTCTATCTAAAAGCAGTATTGAAAAAGTTTGGTTTCCAAGCAGGCATTGCCTTGGCTATTTTAGCATTATACTCTGCACCTTCAGCCAGAGTTTTCAACACACGTATTATGTCTAATAAATTTGTTGTATCAAATGGGCCAAGACAAGGGTGCCCCTTATCACCCATTTTATTTACATTGCTTATGGAACCTCTAGCTAAATCTATTAGGATTAACCCTAAAACTAAAGGCATTACCATTGGTTCTAATACACATATCATTGGGCTTTTCGCTGATGATGTAATTCTGACTCTCTCAGATCCAAGCACATCTATGGAAACACTACTAAAATTCAAAGAAGAATTTTGTAAAGTATCTCTTTATAAAAATAAATTGTTCTAAATGTAATGCACTTTAAATTGCCATCCCACAGGATCAATTTGAGTACTTGAATACTTTGTTTTCTTCACCGTTCAAATGTCAACTTGTTTTGTTACATCTAATTTATTTACTTCCCCAGAGCTGCACTAAAATTTACTCAACAAATATCTTCATTAAATAATAACATCACCATACATTTGTGGCAGAGATATTTTTTTACTGATGTTATAAAAAGGAAACTAAACTGCACATTGAAAAAACAACATGGGGGTGTAACTTTGATAAGGAAATGCAGAATTCTTAATACATCTTAATGGGGCTTGTGCTGCTTTAGCATTGGGTGTTTATGGCATACTCCTAGATTCAAATTTGTATTTTCTATATAAAAAAAGCACCATCAGGAGGTTTGTGCAATTCCAATTCCTTGCATTGGATGAGCAGCTTATTAAATAGCTTTTAAATGTTACTGGTACAGAGCCAGCTCGAGGTATAGTAATGCCCAGTGAACAGTTTACTAGCTGCCTTATGGTGTGACCAAAGCTAATAAAGCTGGAATACATGCATGTCAATGGTTTCAGCTCTGCACAATAAAATAGGGGCTTACTTACAGTGCAAAACCTCTCACTCTCAGAAAATTGGTTTGCAGGGCAGAGGATTATAAAAAAAAACTAATAAAAGTAATTTTTCTCACAACATTTATCCATAGTTTTGGGAAAAGCAGAGAAGGGTTAGAACCTCTGTGGGATTTCACTCACTATCTATGTATAATGCACAACGGGAAGGGAGTGGAAAACAGTGAGAAAAAATCTGTCATGAGAACAGTTGACCACCATTGGAGGTTTTCACATCATTTCCTGTGCCAAGGACAAATAAAAATGTTGGACTTTTCATCTTTTATATAATTTTCATGACAACAGTAGAGAAGCAGCTAGTGCTGTAACCATCCTCAGGCTTTAATACTGTCCAAATTACAGACCTGAAACAAATACTATATATAGATCAGGAGTCCTGAAATGGGTGTGGCTTGTTCCAGGTTAGGGAGTCAGAAATTACTGAGTTTAGAGACAAGCAGCAAAGCAACCTTTACTGTTAAGCAGTCCCTCATTGTTTACAAGAGCAAAGTAGCATGCCGAACAACAAGCACAACACTGTCAAGTAGTGAAGGCAGGTTCAAAAAGTCTTGGTTACAGCCACATCATCTTTAGTACGAAGCATCCATATTAAAAAAAAAAAAAAAAAAACAACAACCACCTAACTTTTATCATTTACACACAGACATTTACATGGATGTATGCCAGAAAACCACATAAGCCCAATGGAGCCTTCACAACTGCATGCAACTGCATATATCTTGACCAGAAGTGATCCAGAGCACAGCCCAACAAGGGTTTATATTTACAGTGGTACCTCGGTATAAGTCCGCTTTGGAATAAGTCCAACTTGGTATAAGTTTTCATGTCTTTGGACATGAAAAATTTTGCTTGGTATACAACCTTTGTGCTAGAACGTGTATGTGTCAAAATGAGTCACAACACCGCACGCTACCCTTATTTACCTCTCTCGAGACAAAACTCTCTGTGAATTACATAACTCATCCTCCTTCCTTCTCAGCACCATCCTAGTAGGCACTCTACTATTCTCAGCTAGGTAAAGTGAGGTTAAATTTTCTTTTATTTCATCTAATTGTTTTTGTATTTATGTATTTTAATATTAGGCAGTGTTTAAATTATTTCATACAGCCCCATCAATGTATAATATGCCAATAACAATAGAGTTTATTTTATGGGAACAGATTAATCATTTTCTTTTTATTTTTTATGAGAAAAATTTGTTTGGTATAAATTCAGGGATCTGGAACGGATTAAAAACTTATACCAAGGTACCACTGTATTTTGGCCATCAGTAGTATGAAGGCAGCAGAAAGTAATTATTTCACATTAAAAAGGAAATTTCTGTCCTAAAATAAAAGATGAGAACATTTCTAGGAATCAAGTGGGTTTCCTGCCAAGTAAGGCAAAAGGGATTTCTGCAGCTTAATTAAGAGCTCTGTCTATTATCCCAAGTGGATTCTACACAGAACTGTCCCATCACACACTTACTCTACCTCTGCTATAACTGATTATACAGCATATGGATGCAACAATATAAATATATTATTTCTGAGTTACATTTAAAGTGGACCAGCTATTACATGACAAGACCTCATTAAAACAACATTGAAAGGCTACAGCATAGACAGCAATCTATAATAATACTGACAACTGCATACCTCTCACTCCAGTCACCTTTAGGGTCTGTGGGTCAATGGTATCGGTTTGAGAGGCTTCGGAGATAATTCAGAACTTATAGACTGGTACAGTTGAACTGCAAATAACCTGCTACAAAAAGGTTTTGTATTCCCATAGACTTGTATGTAAATGCGAAACCCATCACTAACACCAACTAAACTGATAAAAATATTATTGAGATTGCCTATTCATTGCACAAGGTGTATTTTTACTGCCTCTGGAGAACTCCAATCTGTATCATCACTGACCTCCGGCAGACTCTAAATGTTTACATTTAGTGTAAAAACCCCTGACATGGAATGTCATTCACAATAGAACAGATGGCATTTTTCATACAGTATGTAGACTGGCATATCAGTGGACATTTTTTCATTGGTGACTTAAATTAAAACAATTTTTTTTGTTTTATAAAAAAAAACCTCAGAGTAATTTAGAACAGCCATTGCCAATTAATATGAACTTTTAAAAAAAGATAAATACATTTGTAAAAGAATGATCTTCCTAATGGTGTCTGATGGGGACTGTGGAGGCTCTGATTCATTGATTAGCTCATGGTTAAGTGAAGTATTACTATTATTACTATTATCATTAGTTGCTTTATTTTTGGTATTACTAAAGAAATGCAAAATATTTGTTTGCCTTTTCTCACTCATTATGGGTTTATTTCATTTGAATTTCGGACCAAACAAGAAATGATAGGTAAACTATTTGATGCCATTAAATATAACACTTAAAGAAAATACACAGGTAAGGTCATACTTACCTAAAAGATCATCTGAGTAATAAACAAATAAAATAATTGAATGAGAATCAGTATTCGCGGAGCGGGGTGACAGTTGTAATGGTGAAAACAATGCGTATGGCTCGGCAACGGTTGGCTCATACAACTTCAGATTACCGTCCCTAGTAAAGTTCCTAGATTTAGTGTAATAGAAAGGCGAAAATGTCATTCAGAATATTAGAATTATTAGAATATTATTTTTGTTTTATTATTAATAAACATAAAAATTGCAAATAATGTTCTGTGGTTGGTTGGTGACCACTGGTTTAGGAGGAAACCTGTTGTCACTTTCTGCAATCCTGGGGGTCATTAGTGAAGAAACTCATATTAGAATAACAAAATAATGTATTCTATTCTATTTTCAGCAGTGCTGTGCAGAAGGTCACGTCTGAAAACTCAATACCATGACAAATCCAGGTCCCTGCCGCTTTAATCAGGTAAACTGTGATATATGGTATTGCGGTTTACTAAAAATAAAGACTTGGGTGAATTCTGATTGCTACTTTGACAAGAAAATTTGTTTTAACCTGCCTAGCAGTTCATTTCTTTCCGCTTTTATATGTCTAAAAGCGGTACATTGTTTTTCATGAAAATTTATTTTACAGTATAATATAATAATATGAGTATAATAAAGTTTGAAACACAAAATTATGTAAAAACAATAAATTGAATAAATTAAAAAAACTATATATTTAAAAAAATTTAAATTTAAAAACAAAGTTACACATTATACTCATACTATTTTACATACTGTAAAATAAATGTTCTTGAAAACAATGTACTGCTTTTTACACGTAAAAATCCAATGTATTGCATTCAATACAGTTTTTTTGTATTGAATGCATTACAATTGGATTTTGAATTTCCCGCCCCGCCGGCAACGCACACACGCACCGACGTCACTGGGAACTCCCCGGTGACTCATCGGGTGCAGAAGCAGGAAGATGGAAGAAGACAGAGATCGCAGCGTTAGACGGCGCAGGATGCCGGCAGATCAGATAAGGTTCTATTTACTAACCTTTCCATAGGTATACATACTCCGAGTGTGACTCGAGGTTACCACTTTTAGCAACTATACTATATTTTACTCTACAACTTCTACCTCTTGCCTTTGGATGCCGGCAGATCAGATAAGGTTCTATTTACTAACCTTTCTATAGGTATACATACTCCGAGTGTGACTCGAGGTTACCACTTTTAGCAACTTTTTTCTACCCCGAGTCACACTCGGGGTTACCTCTAGGGAGGTTAAACAGATTGAATCCAATTTTGGCGTTGGAGCAGTGAGTAGTGGTGACAGGGTAACTTTAAGGAAAGTATAGCCATTCCAGGTGATGTCAAAAATGTACTTACTACTCCACCTAAAATCCATGACATTGGTAGACTGTCAGCTTTTCATTACACCAGCAACAATCATCACTTCTGGATCAATCATGTCCTCAATGTGCTACTGAAATTTGACACTTTTAATTGTCGTCACAAGTTTCTGAAATGATCCATTATAACTGGCAGCCATGAAGTTCTCTAACATTCTCTGAATGCTTGCTACAATATAGCTGCTTCCAGTACTGAAGACAATCATACTTTAATTAATCTTTTCCCTAAGGAACATGCCTGTTCTCCTGTAGCTACCATTGTGTTACAGTCAGAGTAGGCCTCAGAGACTCATTGTTCTTGTGGATGGTGAATTATTGATGCACAATCCTACACACTCGAAAGTTATTGTTAAACAGATGTACAGATTGCCAGAGTCAGCTCATAATCACTCAGAGGCTGTAACTGTGCATAAGAGAAGCATCTGAAATATTCAGTTTCGAGACAATCTGCAATGCTGTGGCTCGAAGTTATGCTCCGATTATAATGAAACTTCAGTTTCACTTTTTACCAGAACAATGAAATTCTCTAACATCAATTTACATTCCCCTATTTAAGTAAACTAAATTGCACATTCCTAGCTGCTTTTTCCCTTGCAGATACTGTGTTACACTAGCTGGATGAAGTTGCTAAAACAGTGCAGGGCAGAAAGAACTGCTGACTATAGTCACACAATCAGCCCTTATGTTGTAATGACAAACATTCACACACCTGATCCTTGTGAAGCAGCAAAAATAAAGTCCTTGCTGGGAATAGCAGCAACTGGATTTCAAGCTCGAAGCAGATGCCTCTAAACAACAACGACTACAAAAAAACAGGGGCATGAACTGTGTGCCTAGTCTATTGTGAAATTTTCTTGATTTGGTAACCAGATGTTCCTAGAAACCCTGAATCTAGATTCTGTAACACTTAAAGTCTGGGAAGCCAAATCTACTTATTAAAGTATCACTGAAGTCTAAAAAGTTTACCACCTCTTCCAGAAATATAAATATATATATATATATATATATATATACACACACACACACACATTTAAAAAATTAGGTAAGCTGCATTAGTGGAAAGATTGGCAGTCCTAACCAAAAAGCGTTATTCATCAGACTGTAAGGAATCACTAAATATTTTACTTGGGTTAGTTAGGGTAATAATACCTGGCTATTGTGCATTTGTGTCTGGATATAACATTACAGTGCATCAAATAAAATAAAAAAGTGTCACACTGCATTGACAATACATGTATTTTATAATGAACCCAGTCTAAATAGCTTATTCAACCCCATAAATTGCATTACTGCATTTTAAAAAAATGCAGACTACACTTGTGCGTGATATGCTGCATGTGAATGTGATGCTGACCAATGCACATTGCAATGCATGTCCATCCTTAATCAGAACCCAAAGCACTTCTATTTAAACAACAGGCAAGGTCACGTTGGGACCCTGGTCACATGCCCAAATCTCAAGTGCCCAAATTATAAGTGCAATGGGAATTAATCCAGGGAATTGACAAAGGAATTGGAACAGATTTGGACATACTATTTTACTCTACAACTTCTACCTCTTGCCTTTGGACTGATTTATCCACCTGGACTCCAGCACATCCTCTGCTGCTGCCTCTACCATTCTAAGCTGGTATTTCATCAAACCATCTCTGGATGAATTATCATCATCCTTCACTCCTGGAACAAGTTTACAAGCCTCACTTAAACCCATATTATTGGACTGCTTCTCTTGGACTTCAGTTTGCCACATTGTTTATTGTACGCATATGGTTCCCAAATATCTGTAAAAATGTATTATTCATCCTGCTCTCGCTTTGTTGGCACTACTCCCTGTCCTCCCCAGTCTGATAACTCATTGTCTCTCTGCTCCTTCACTCTCTTTATTTCTCTGTCTGTGCTCCTGTACCTTTTTACTTTACTAATACTCTCTGGTGACATCTCACCCAACCCTGGTCCCCGCAGGGTCCTCTCCTCCTGTATCACTGTCTGTATTAGTCTGTCATTTGCAACCCCTATTTAATGTACAGCGCTGCGTAATATATACGTGCTATATAAATCCTGTTTAATAATAATAATAATAATAAATGCATGTGCAAACACTCTAAAAGGGTAAAGTATGAATGCACACTATCAGAGCATTGTCCTCCTTTTTTTTGCATCAGAAAGATGCATATGTCTATACATATGTATACACTTATACATTGAACACAACTGCTGCTGGCAAATCCGTGTATTTGTGCAGTGATAAATGTGCTTGCACATAGACAAGAAGAATAAATAAGACAAGAAAATAATAAGCCTAAATAATTATATTTTTTAAATTTGATAAAACAGTCAAGACAGAAACTGCAGAGTGTTCATTTGGAGCAAACCCACCACAAATATATAAACAGTTACTGCCAATCACTTCCATGAAATGTGAGCTATCTGGCTCTTATCCAATCTTTTGACTTTAGTAATGGTTAAACCACTGATCCAGAACAAGTATCTAGATCAGGAGCTCTGATTTCACTTGCTGCATGCTTGTTTCAGATTAGTGACCCAAAGTACTGAACCAGAAAATTATGATATTGATATAATAGACAGTGGCATTTCACTGTTATTTTCCAGCCTTTTTAAGGCTAAAATGACATTTGTTGTAGAACAACAGACTACAAGTCAAACATATTAACATTTCAGTTACTGTTACCTGTTCAGTTCAGGTACTGTCACAGATGCCATTCAATGTGAATAGTAGGTATTTTACCCCCAAATACATGTTTTTAATTTATTGGTTCTTTGAAGAAACCAATACTCAGGGGGCTGCAGCTTGTCAATGTGCCAATTACCTGACTGTCTCTGGCTGCAATACTTAAGGTGCGTACACACTTCCAATTTTTATCGTTCAAAACGAACGACGATCGATTGGGCAAAAAATCGTTCGTAAAAAAGTAACCAACGACGCCGACGAACGAGGAAAGTCGTTGGAAACGAACGACCGGACCGGCGGATCGGATTGGACGACGATCGTTGAACATCGTTCGTGTGTACGGTCGTTCGTTGATCGTCCATGGTCTGAGCATGCGTAATGAACGAACGTTCGTTCACTTTCCTGTCGTGCACATAGTTCCTCTATCGCTCAAACGATCGTATCTATTGTGTGTACATTATCTACGAACGATCATGTCGTTATCTCTATGTGCAGGATCGGTGCTATACGATCGTTCGTAGATATCGTGCAGGATCGTTCGTCGTTCGTTTTCCAACGATAATAATTGGAAGTGTGTACGTAGCTTTAGCCTGTAAGCCACAATTCCTAAACTGGATACTTGTTTGTGATTAGTAACTCAAAGTGCTGAATGAAATGCATCAGCACAACAGCTTTTCATTTCTGAAAGAGACCTTTTTCAATGGCTGTCTCCATATTTCCTCTTTAAAACTGCACACTAAACATACATTGCTAGTTAAACAGTAAACATGTTTTTGCCACTTAAAAGCTGCAGGACCCTCATAAAACATAAAGAATTCAAAATCACCAACTTTCATGTCAAGGAAGCGATTTTTTCTGTAATCTCTTTTTGCTTGTCAACATAAAAACAGCATTGATGGAGCTGCTCCCAGCTTTATCATAGTTAATATGAGTGTAATATATCACATGCATATTGTGTGGATACATTAATAATAATATAGTATTACTCTGGCAGAATTATAAGTGTATTAGTTCCTTATCTGTTTGCTTGCCAGTTTCATCCATCCTACTTCATATCAATGCAACCAACACAACTATTTATTCACTTCAAATTCATAGGACAGACTGATTTTGATACACAGACCTATATGCTGCAAGTCATTTGACCTGGTGGCAATGCAGGGATTCTTGAAAGAAGTATGGAATGCTTAAAACCCCTGTCCATTTTTTGTGCATTCCAATGGGGAGATACCATGTTGGGTTAAACCAAAATTAGTTAAAAATGCCTTCAGGAGCTGTCACAACATTGTGAATGCACCTAAATAAGGTGAAATTTTGAAATAAAAAGTCCATAAACTGACATCAGATTAGCAAAATTGATGGAATCTATATTATCAGCAGTAATTATGTCATTACTTCATATTACAATAATGTCTCCATAAAGAAATTAGAAGAATTTCTCCCATGCCGTACAGGTAGAGGCTCTGCTGTCAACAAGTTTGCAAGTTTTGTGTAAACACATGTACACTTTAAATAAACAATTATTGGCCTTTGTCCACCCCATCCACCTGAATACACAGCTGCAGAGAGCCTGCTCGCCTTTAATCCTTCCCTTAATCTCCTAAGAAAGGTCCTCATTGTCTGCCTGAAAAAGTCCCATTTTTGTTCCAAGTCAGTCATGCTCCTCCACAGAATGTAAAATATTACAGTTGAAGGGCAGGTAAGAAAAGACTCACTGGTGCTGGTCAATGAGTTATTGTTCAACATTTTTAAGGCACAGATGAAATTCTGTGAGGGGAAAACTGAGCCAGGAAAAGGTTCTCAGGCTGGAAACAATAAAACAATCAGAATGAGCTGCAGGTGTCCACTAGGGCAACACTGGGGGCAACAATGAGAAGAAAGAAATAGCCTGAAATCCCGAAAAAATACTTGACTTTATTTTAACAATGTGTCTCTTAAACAATAGCACAAAAGTAGAAAAAAAAAATAAAAAATTCACAGAAAACAAAATATAGTTAGATTTGTCTTTGAAGAGGAAAGACTAGAAATAAATATGTTTCCAGCAAGAAAAAAAGGACATAATAGAGCAGCCTGGAAAAGTATATGCAAGTAAAGTGAAATCACTGAGAATTGTCACGTTTATGGGGATGCAGCCTATTAAATCCCTGGACACCAGTGAAATTACAGAGAATTTATAATTATGAAAGTGTTGCCTATTCATTTACTATAGAGCAGCAATATTGGTAACATTTTTTATGAGAATGCTGCTTATCCTTTCACTAACAACTAGTGGCATCACTTCATGTACATGAGAACACAGCCTATCCTTTCAGTAAAGGCCAGTTACTTTAATAGGTTGTTTCATATAAATGGGACAGCAACTATGCAGTCAATTAAGATCAGTGACATCACAGACCAGTAAAACGGCAAGAATGCAGCCTATCCATTCACCACAGATCAGTGTCACCATAAATTCTTTTATTTATTTTTTGACAAACGTAGCAAATTTTACAAAATGCTCAGAATGCAACTGTAATCTGACAAAATTATAGCAGTGCAACGGAGAAGCAGTTACACAAGTGAAGATCCCTATAATCTGGTTTTGTACCTCCAGCAACAAATCAAATACCTTTGCATATTTATATTTTGTTTTGAATGAGTTCTGATTCTAGGAAAACTGAACCCAAATTGTATATTCAAACAAACACAAAACAAAGGGTTACCTTCTCCTATACTTGAACTCCATGTTTTTATTTTTTTCTGCACACTGTTCTTAGAAAATGAAAGTAGAAGTCTGAAATAAATACTGTACAGAGAATACCATTTATGAAGTGAACCTGTCACAAAAACTGGTAATGTGGTGAGCAAGTATTTAGCACACTCATAAGTTGAATACTCACGAAAATCAGTGATCAGCAACTTGAAAGACATGAGCTATGTTTACTTCAGACCCACTGTTGACAGATTAACTTTCAGAGCTAACCATAATATATTATATCATATTGTCTGTGCAACAGGAACTAGAAGTATAGGCAAAGCTTTACTTAAGGGCTTCTGAAGAAACTTAGAATCTGCTGTAAAACACTTGGAGGATCTAAAATTTCATGCAGCAAAAGTAATAGGGATTGGAGGGTACACTCTGAGTTTCAGACTTAGTTTTGGAATGCATTGGATGGCATAAATGGCATATCAGGCCCCTATGCTTTTATAACCTATTTTATTACCGTCTCTTGCACTGTTCGTTTCTTTTACATAGTAAGCAGTAAGTAGGGCATAGAAATGTCTTTTGTTTCACTTCCTAGCTGCTGTATATATTCTGACAGTCTACAAAATACACAAGCATCTAACCGCTGGAGGTGAAAAAATAATGTTTTCTCCACTTTTTACAACTGCTAGTTAATTTTCCTTTCAGGGAACAAACAAGGATTATAAAAAATGAATCAAATAGTCAAGATATCTGATCTACTGCACCATTTCTGTCTTTTCCTGAACATTGTCCACAGCAGCTTGACGATCAGTGGTTGAATAACCAAATTAAATTTTTCCATTACAATCGGGTTGTGTGCGACATGGTGTGAAAATATGTTAATAAAAACACACTAGACTATATTCAACATGTATACCTGAGCCAGACAGAACCATTATTTCAGCACTTTTTGTGAGCGGACAGCTCCTCATGCAGTCCAGAAGCCAAAAGACAAATTTAATTTATAAATCATATTAGCACATCTATGTAGTCTGCACATAGTCTCCATGCATGCAAATTTCAAGACTAAACAGTCTGCAGGTATCTTGTTTGCCCAACTGATGAGCGCATTCTCATGCCACTACACGAATGTCCTTTGCTGAAGGACATGGGCTGTCTAAGCTCACGGTTTTAATAATATACTAGCTGCTACCCTCCAATGTACACAGTTTTCTGTATAATTCAATCACTCATCATTTAGAAGACAAACTGTTCCTCTACCAGACTTTGGGCCAAACTCCAGCTGAATCTATCAAAAAATACATATATGAGAAAATATGCTCCTGTTTTTCCCCCCTCCCTCCTACTAGTATGTCTGTCTTGTCCTAAGGATATGTTTACTAAGAAACATCCTTCATGCCTTATACAACAATATGCAGTGGACAATAAATGGGACATTATTATATTGGCAATAGGTGACTTTGTTTAAGATGAGAGGGCAGGCAAAGCATTTCTGAGGGGTTTTTCCCTCTTTTTGTCTTTTTTCCTTTTCTCATCTTTTTTTTTGTTTGTGTCATAATTGTAGTTACCTTTGGATTACTTGTGTGTTGCGTTAAAAATATTTTTTGAAAACTCTGTATCCATTATATTAGAAAATTAGACAAGTATAAGAAAGCACAGGACCCTATTGTGACCATATACTCACCCATAGCATATGAGTGTATGTAGCCCTAAATATAAATATGTATAATTTTTATTCACTTTTTTAAATTTACAGTTTGTGCATTTTAAATGGACAGGGTTGAGCACCAGGCTCATAATCCTTCATTGGATGGTTACACAGCTGTATTCCTGGTCTCAATGCGTGTTAAAGAACACAAAAGGTGAGCATTTCCGTTAGTTGGAATAAAAACTCTATGCCTTGCCCTAAAGCAGGGTGTAAAGAAAAGTGGACCTTGGCAGTACATGAGATGGTGATGTGGGAGGAAACAAGAAGTAATAAAGAAAGACTTCTTAAAATATTACTGGACTACATTATCCACATTATCGGTTTAGCAATCTTAGAAAGTTTAGGAGTACAATTGAGCTACTAAAATCAAGCTGCATAGCCCTATTACATTCGCATCCAGCAAGAAGTTGAAAGGTAAGTGTACTTTTAGATTTATTATATATATTGTATTGTTGTCTGCCTCCAACCCACCCTAAACATTTATGCTCACTGATCCTGCTGTCCCCGATACTGATTACAATCTAGGCTATGTGTGTGCAATAAAGTTTCCATTAAACTGATGTGCAGGCCAGGCTTTTCCTAGCAGCTTGGCAGCAATATCAATTGGAAACAATATAAATATACCTGAAGTGAAGGTGCATTTATACTATCTGCCTAGGGCTACATTGACATTAAAATCTCTTTGCTATGGAGAGATTTAAAGTAGATGGTAAGGTATATGTACTCATACATATACTTGAGTACAACATTAGCAGCCTATTCAAATCACATCAGATTCACAAAGTATTCATAATAGTATGGTTTTTGCATCAGTCAACTGACTGCCAGTACATGGAGTCCTATAGGAAAGGTAACATTAGCTCTTCTTCCAGGCTGACAATACCACCAGCACAACTGGCACCACCATTAGCATGTCTGGGTCCCACATCCAGGGTTGATAACACTGCTGCAAATTCTGCTGCACAGGAAGACCCTCTACAGCAGGGGTGTCAAATTCTGGCCTGCAAGGTCAGTTAGTGTGGCCCCCCAAGGATTTAGGAAAATGAATGGCATATGGCCCGCCTGCCCGCCACTGCCTTCTGCAGTGAGTGATGCCGCAACTACAATTTACGGCATCACTCGCGTCGATAGAGCAGCAGCCTGTGGTCGCTATTCCAAGCTCACAGCTGGTGAAATACAAATACTGCATTCAGATCTGCAGGAAACAAAAAAATAAGTTACAAGGTAATCATCTGGTTTAGGTTGTGTGAAACCATCAAAAAGGGATGTCACTCTTTTCTGTCTCTTTTGGAAATAACTTTCTTTTTGAAGATATTGGATATGAGCACATAATTTATTCATGTGTAACATTCATTTCATTATTTGGTGCCAATTGATTATTAACAGTCGTGCCATCTTTAATCAAATCTATTCAAGAACTGTAGCTACGAGCCAATTGGTGCTTACATTGCATTGCCAAGTAATAAAGCTGTTTTGATACATTCATCTGGTTACAGACAGCTTTGACCTAGGACAGAGGTGTCAAATCTGGCCCTCAAGGTCCTTTTTCTTGATCCCCCAAAGATTTCCTGAAAATGAACGCCCGCACGCATTACCACCTCACATCATCATTTTCAATACATGCAATACATAGACATTATTTCTGTACACCTATCATGTGACACAAAACCCTGGGCAATAATCACATGGTGCCCGACTGCATACTGTAATATTTAGTGTCAGACAAACTTGTGATGTGAAAGGATGAACAACACACAGCCTGCATAGATAGATAGAAATTAGTCTTTTCAACCCTAAAGTATGTGTAGAGGGGTTTGTTTTTGTTAGTTATGGATGAAGTAGTAAACTTCCTCAATTTTTTCAATAAATTTAAAGTTTGGGCCCCGACTTGGTCTAAGTTTTTAATTTCGGCCCTCTGTATATTTGAGTTTGACACCCCTGCTCTGCACTGGGAGGATCAACAGGTACATACCGGTAAGGTCAAATGAGAATGTAATATCCTTTGTAGATTTGGTTTCACTTTTTACCTTAACTATTTATAACTTATAAACTTATAAGTACCTATAAACTCCAGGCAGAACATAATAATATGTGTAATTACACAGCTCAACAAAAAAAATTTCACGTGCCAAGGATTTTTTCAATATATTTAGTGTATTTCAGGTCTGCTGAATCCAGAAATTACATCAGTTTCATTGAATTGGCTCTAGTTCTTACAATACAGGAATCGGAATAGACAATTTTACCAACAACAGCAGTGTTATGAATACATCCAAGTGTATTTTTAAAAACAACAATAAGTAACTAAGTTTGACTTATGAGCCTCCTGCAGTCCCTATACAAAGGTGCTTGGAGTAAAAGAGGGGAAACAAGCAGCCCAGGGTCCATTTCGGTCTCTTACAGCACAGGAAACATGGTGATAGAAGGAGAGAGCAAAATGAAAGAGAGATAAACCCATCAATGTGCTGCTTTCCCTTTTTCTGTTCAGTCACAGGCTGGGTGTGGAGAGGATTACCTAAATGCAGTAAAGACAAACCAGGTCTCCTCTACTGCTAGACAGAGTTGTATGGTTTTGCAGAGATGTAAAAATCTCAGAAGGGATTGGATAGAAATGCAAATCCTTTGGTAGGTAAAGCAACTCTCTCACACGTATGCATCTGTTTGCCTAGACTTTACCTTTAAATCTATTCATAGCAAAAATGTAGCCCTACCCTTCATATTTTGCATTCCCTAGTTCTTCCTTTATCCCCTTATGAATTATGCCAATTAAATCACATCTTTCTGTTTTTAGTACTTACATCTTTTGGGTGACCCAGTGACATTTTCACTAGGTCGGAGTTACAAAGATACATAGTTGAAAAGGTTGAAAAAAAGACATAAATCCATCAAGTTCAACCACTGAGGGAAAAAACATATCACAGATATAAAATCCTATAGACATAGTTCTTCCTCATTCTGTAAGGCAGGGGTGCCCACACTTCTTTGGCTGGCGAGCTACTTTTTAAATGACCAAGTCAAAATGATCTACCAACAATAAAAATGCTAACCATATACTTAACTATATATATACACCGAGTATGACACAGAAGTGACTGAAGCTAATGAGACATTAAATGGTAGAACATTGCACAGAAATTGCAATACAAGACTACAGTGACAGGAAAGCTACAGTTCACCTGTCACAGGAGAATAATGTGCTGCACAAGAAACCGCCCAGCACTGCTCACCTCAGACTACCCTCTCTGCCTCCCTCCCCACTGTTACAGGGAGCATTCACACACAAAAAGACATCCCCAGCATCCCTATAGATGTAGCACCCCAACTGCTAGAAAACAGCAGGGAGGGGTAAGGCAGGGCTCTGCGATCGACTCGGGTTGCCTTTGCGATGGACTGGTAGAACGTGATCAATGTTTTGGGCACCCCTGCTGTAAGGCAATCAGATTTTTCCTGGATCAAGTCACTTGTCTTTTCTTTAAACATTTAATACCCAGTTATATTCTGTGCTTATAGAAAATAATCCAGCTTATTCTTAAAGCAGTCTATAGTAGTTGCTGTAACTACTTCCTGAGGGAGCATTTTCACAGACCTTACAGTGAAAAATCCCTTCCTTATCCGGAAATTATACTTCTTTTCCTACAAACGCAAAGAGCGCCCTCTTTTTATTTGTAATGATCTCAAAGTGAATATTTCTGAAGAGATTTTTTCTACATGGACCATTTATATATTTATACATATTAAGACTATGATCTACCTGAACCCCCAGATCCTTTTCTATTTCTGACTCCCCCAAATGTATTCACCCTAGACAGTATGAAGCATGCATGTTGTTACCCCCAAGAACATAACTTTACATTTATCTATACTAACATTCATTTGCCACTTGGTTGCCCAATTAAACAGTACATCCAGGTCTTCTTGTAGAATATAGACATCCTGTATGGACTTAATTTTATTACATAGTTTGGTGTCATCTGCAAACACAGAAATGCACATTTTAATCCCAAACTCTATATCATTTATAAAGATGTTAAACAGTAAAGGTCCCAACACTGAACGCTGGGGTACATCACTAATAACTTTAGACCATTCAGAGTGTGAATCATTAATCACCACTCTGAATGTGGTCATTAAACCACTTCTCTTGAGTTCTATTAACTGTCTGTCGGGTACCATTTCAAATGCTTTGCAAAGCCCAAATGCACTATATATTGAGCCACTGTGGCTAATCTAAGGCAGTGACATTGCTATTTGCATTCTGAACTTGAGCTCTGCCATTTTCTTTTCTGTACAGAGCTAAAAAAAAGTGTCTGGTTAATCGCTATTTTACCCCGAGATATCTTTAAAGGTGCCTACATGCTCAGATCTGATCTGTACTTCTCTTTACAAGTCTTGGATGGTGGAGGTGGATGGCAGGGGGCTTTACTTCATGACAATACAATGCTGTGATAACACCAAATGGACCTTTACTAAAAGAAATTCAAACAAACGCAATTGAAAAGGCTGGATGATGCTGGGTGTTCCCCAGCAAGGAAAATGGAGACTCTAGCTGATCTACTGCAGCTTTTTAAGCTCAGTGTGCAGTCAAATCACAGTCGGTATTTTAATACTGCAGATAAACCTAAACTACTGTGCGACATGAAAAGAAATGAAAGGAGTGAAGTTTTGCCTAAACTCAGAAGTTGTAGTTCAGGACACAAAATCATTTTGCCAAAACATATTTGTCAAGCATTTGGGTCTTGTTGTTTAAACAATCACTTAATAGGAAAAAAAATGTTTTTCCTGCCCTTTATGTGCCACAATCTAGATTACTGTTCATATACTATGATCCTCAAGGAAGTCAGTCAGGACATGTTTTTCAGACCTTAGGGCATCTGCTTTGCTGCATTTGTTACTTAAATCATTTTAGCTTGGTCCGTAAGATGAGCTCTAAAAATTAAAAAAAATTAAAAAAAATAAAAAAATTAAAAAGCTTATCCCTTTTACTTTCTCAAAAATGTAATATTCCCATCAAACTACAAAACTACTGGCATAAAGACTATATGTCTAGCAGGACTGGGATGGGACTCTTTAGTCTATAGAAATTCAATAAATATTCACTGCCTAAAATGTACATATATCCAAAACATTTTCATTTCTTGATTTTTTCATTTGTTTTTTTTTAATAAGGTGAGGGAGGAGTCAAGCCCCTTCTATCAGTCTAGAATCACCAACAGCAACTCAGACTGAAATGAGAAGGGAAAACTAGGCCCAATCAGTTTTTTATTGCTCTGTCACTGTTGTATAATTTTCCTTAATTCCTGTCCGATTTACCTTTATTACTTGGACAGAAAGCAAGGGAAAATCAATCTAACAGCAGTTAAAAATATAACAGGGGTTCCTTTCCTACACATTCAAAAATTAAAAACATATTGGGTGGACTTTGGCAGCAAACGTGTCATGAACTCCCAGTTTCTGCTACCTTGTGAAATTCTGAAGGCAAAACACAGCATTGTGTGTACACAATTTCATGTTGTGAAAGTAGAAGCATTGCCTAAAACTAAACATAAACATTTAATGCAGCAAAAAAAATGTTACAGTAGAATGAATCTCTCAAAAAATTACATAACTCCTTAAACACATGAATTACATTTATTTTCCATCTAGCATTTGAAATCTTTTGTTTCACCTTTACAGATATCTTTACTCCTACACTTTCTCCACTTCTCCGCATGTCTCCTAAATTCTGGTCAGGAACTACCCACAAATTTACAAGCTAAAGCCCTGGCTTTGGGACCACACATCCCATGGAGACATGCGCTTGCATTGTACTGCTGTGTATGCAAATAAATATGATAACAATAATCCATTTTTTGAAAATAGTTTATTGCCCATCTTTATGTCTGATGGATGCAGAAGTCCTAACTCATTTCATGTTTCTCTGTAGTCCTTCAGTGAAGCATGAATGTTCCAATATCTACGATGGAGATCCATAAAGCATTCACTCCAAACCATCTGAAACTCAATGGGACTGTCCCAGGTTTACAGATTGATCAGAGCCGCCAGGCAGTTTTCCTCAGGTGAATGGAGGAACACTTGCTTCTATGCCCTGCTGCTGCAGGCTTTATATAGTCTTGGAAAGAGGTGGGAAAGAACACCAGTCTAGGACATAGATATAGACATAGTTTTCCTTTAAGGTAGGCCCAGGCAAAATATTAGCTCTCTGTGTTGATTTGTTTTTTTGTTTTTTTTTAAATTGTATTTTTATTGAGAAGTTTTCAACAGGGTACAGAAAAGAAAAAGGGAGAATAACACATAGGGGAAGGCAACACCATAGGAACAAAATACATCATAGTTCAGTTTCAAAAACAGTAACAACCAATTCTCAAACAGAGCATATCACAAAGCTTCCTGGAATATCAGGAGAGTCTAAGAAGATATAGGACCTAAAGCATTGTTCAATAGGATAGAGACCAGGCGGGGGAGAGGTCAAATGGGTAAGCCAGCATAATAGTGGTCCCAAGCCTCCCAAACCATCTCAAATTTGGCCACTGTGTCCCTAAGGAGGAGGCACTCCATAAGGCGGATCTCTTGGATTCTCACATATAGATTCTCCATGGAGGGAGACAAAACTGTTTTCCATCTAGAGGGAATCAGCGTACGCGCTGCAACAAGCATGTGGGAGATTAATTTGCGAGAAATCCTAGGGAGGGTAAGGCATGGTTGACCCAATAGATGGGTGAGAAGGGATAACGTTATAGGTTGTTGAATCACTTCTGACATTAAAGCAATAACACGTGACCAATATTGTTGAATAATGGGACAAAACCAATGATTTGTTTTTTAAATAAGTAATTGCGAGACACTTACAGTACAGTAGAGTGTTTTATAGGTACACAGACTCTTTCTCAAGTTGGGAAATTCCCAACCTTCCCTCACGTGAATGTGAATCTTCAACACAAGCATTTGTAAGACCCTTTCCTCACCTCCTGTAATCAAGTGACTGATTCAGCTAAGTCAGCAAAATCATGGATGCAAAGCCACAAATGCGTCAGCTGTATTTCTTGGAACTATAGCTCGATGCAGTAATGCCATAGTGGGCAATGCTTTCTTCCTAGTCACCTTTGATAAGCAAGCGCCTAGCTTTCAAATCAATGGTAAACCAAGCCTTGCTTTACCTATCCCCACCCACAAGACTGTGCCTAGATCTGCCTACCTCAACTTGCACAACATATTGGGTATGTGGAAAGTAAAGTAGGTAATTGGAAACTAGTATGGCAGATGGTATGATGCTCTGAGATTGCATAAGCCCTCCTAACATACCCTTCAGACTTGGGCTGCAGGAGCACACATTCATGGAAATGGGGAACATTTATTTAAAATTAAGCAGGTAAAAAAGAATTCTGGGTAAACTATTATAATAATTACAATAGTGCTGCAACTTGCTATTACTGAATAACATTGGGCATAGTTTCTACATAGGCCCATGTGAAGAATATCTTTACTGTTGCAACCAGCTGCTTAGCCAGAATAAGCAATGAACTACAAAAAACATTAAGAGTGAGTCATACTAGGGATTCTGCCACAGGTCAGCCACATTAAATTTTGAAACTTTCTAGCCCAAATGCAACATACCTCAATTGCTAGCAAGGGAAATATCTACTTCTTGTTGGCCTAGCAAGGGAGCAACGCCATAGGAGAAGGTGAGTGGACTCTTTATTTGTTGCCGCCAGTGATACAATCACTAGCATGATGTGGCCTTAAATATAATTATTCACTGTTTTGGCCCAGACATAGTGATCAGCTCTGATTAGCCAGTAAAGTGACGTTCAAGGGAGGCTGTTACCCACAGCATCTGTGAGATACCCATAGAGAATATTCGCCAGGGTAAAAAGATAAACTACTCCCCACTTCCTCCTGTAGGGAATGAATGGTCTGCTGGAGGATGGAAACAATGAACAATGTTTACTTCTATGATAATGAATGTTTTCCCAGGGATGCCTAAAGAGATTCACATTATCAATCATATAGCCAATATCATAACCTGGATAGGAAAAAAACTATCCTATTGAGGTAACACACAAGCGGGCCCTGCTTCTGGTTTGGTAAAATGTTATCAGTAAACAAACAAGTAGAATCTCCTAAAGGGAGGCAATTTAAAAAGATTTCGGTGGAAAAACACTTTAAGAGAGTGGTCGCCAACCTTTCAGACCTCACAGGCCACCAAATTCACCAAACTCGGACTGAGCATGTGCGGGGAGCCGTGTGTCACTAAAAGGGGAAAAAAAACTTTCCCCAGAGTGATATCATAATTCCAGAACTTTCCCACTCTCCCATTGCAGGGCTGAACCTGCTTGCTAAATTCCAGGGGGGACAGTAGCGCAGGGCTGTAGATGCAACAAAAGTTGTGTCCACAGCCCTGCCCTACTGTCCCCCCAGGATGTTTAGCAAGCAGGTCTGTCCCTGCGATGAGAGAGGGGAGGGTTGTGTCCATATGGGGAACAGAGCCATGGACCACCAAAAATTTCTCCCGGTCTACCGGTTGGTGAAAGACGCTTTAAGATACAGCCCAGGAAATAGTAACTTGGGATTTGTGAAGACACAAATTGGCACATATGAGAGATACACAAGACAGTACAACATTCAGTTACCCGCCCAATCAAAATAATCTGAATCAGTGCACTGCCAATATCAGTACGGTTTGGTGAAAGTGAACTAAATATTTCCAAAAAACTATTCCTCATAAAAAGGCAGACACATTCCCTGACCTGCACACAGCTACTAAACTATCAGATTGTAGGGAAGACTGGCCCCAGACTGAGCAGACAGCACCACAGGAGCAAGCTAATGTATTTAGGACAGTATGGACATGCTAAGGATGTATGTAAAGGTTCTATATTACATTGAGTTCTGTATATAGTACAAGGGAGGTATGGGGAAATCATATAGACAGGATTGTCATGCACACTATGAAAATAAATAAGTAAATGTGCAGCATTGCATGTGTAGAAAACATATATGTACTGCGAGTTTGTATAAAGATAAAGACATGAATCCACTATACAGGGATTCTGAAAAATACTGGATATGAATCATACAGGAAAATATGGAATATATGATGTGTGGCTGGGTACATGGGACTGTACATACTAGTTTCCACTCAATAAATTATAAGATGTGAGGGAAAGGTACAGGGCCGACTAATATTATAAGGAATATATGATTATATATGATGCCAGGATATATGTAACCTTTAGAGTACAGGATATATAATAGTCTATTTGCAGGGGTGCCCAACAGGTGGATCGCAATCTACCGGTACATTGCAAAGGCAACACAAGTAGAATGCGGAGCCCTGCCTTTCAAAATAAACTCTACCACGCACAGGCGTTATAAAATCCAAGTTTTTATTTTTTGTAGATCATTTTGACTTGGTCAAAAATAGCTCGCAAGCCAAAAAAATGTGGGCACCCCTGATCTACTGCAACACAAAATAGGGTTTGTTAGATTATATGGAATACATGTTGTGCTGAATCTATCAGTGGTATAAAATATTGGGAGTGCTAGACATGTAATATACTAGGATACATAGAATATTGGCATTATTGGTATGTAGAATACCAGAATACATAGGATATTGGGAGTATTGTATTTATGATTCCAGAACGTATTGGATAAATGATACCAGGATTTATGGAATACTGCTAGTATTGGCAGCATTGAATATGTGTTGATAGCAAAATGTATATAGTAATGGCAGCAGACTTCAATGATACAAATACAAGGCTGTGTGGGATATTGGTATTATTGGGTATGTATGATACCAAGATGTATGTGACATTTGCAATAACTGGATATATATGGTACCAGGATATGTGATTTTAGGATTAAACAGGTTAGGAACAGAATTGAGTATTTTAATGCAGGATGAACAGAATAATGCAGGGTTGATCATGATATGTACAGAATTGTAATATATCACTATTTATATATACTGACAGTGTTAGACATGATATAATATTATATGATATATGTGCAAGCATTCATATGACATCAAGATATATAGAATTTGCATTGAATTTGGGATGTATGATATCAGGATAAATGGAGTATTGGCAGTGCTATACATGATAATATGAGATATTTGCAGGATTGAACATATTAGGATACATGTAGTATGTACAGAACTGGGTGTGTATAGTGACTGGATGTATGGGATTTTGGCCATTTTATTTTTGATCCCATAAAATGATGTATGATATTTGCAGGTTAGATTCTATCAAGATATAAATAACATGTACAGAATAGATTATGTATGATATCAGGATTTAAAGGCTGCACAGGATTTGGGCTGTATGCTATTTGGATGGATGGAATTAGTTGCACACGATGTATGACACATTTACAATATTGTGTACGTATGTCCTAATATTATACCGATCTGCAATCATACAAGAGAAGCAGAGGGATAGAGATGACCCTCAGGTCTGTATAGAAGCAGACAGTGCTGCAGTGCTGGCGATGTAAAGAGAGCAGGCAATGTCTCAGTGCTAGATACACAGATTTACATAATGACACAGTGATGGCAAGCAGCGTTCATTATACAGCTATGACAGGAGGGCCCCTGGCACTCACCTCTCCGGGACCCCAGCTCCAGAAGACATTTAATTTTCCAGGCTGAACATGGCACTTCCCACAAATTACACAGTCCGGACTTCAGGAAGCGTCAGGTGCAAAGATGAGCGACAGGGTAACAGACCAATGGGCTTCTGGCTCAGTTCCTGTGTGGCAAATCAGGAGCCAGACAGCCAGCCGAGAGGCGGAATTATGTAGAGAGCAGCGTCTGGAGCAGTGCGCAGGTGCTCGCTGTCACTCAGTGCGATGACAGGAGGAGCAGCGGGGAGGCGCTGTGCTCCTCACTGACACAATATGACCAGGACATGAGGGGGATATAATGTCATCAGCACGGGGGCGGGGGTGGAAATGTCACCTCTCCATGAGGGAGGATGCATCTTAGTGTCGCCAGATAAGGGAGGGTTGTTGCAATATGAATATAATATGGAGAGGGATGCATTGTGAGCAGAGGGCAGATGCACTGTTCTCAGTACCTCAGTCAGAATTCTAGGAATAAAATTTGACTAGAATATGGAAAGGTGACCCAATGGGAAAGATTATTAAAGTTCTCCAAGAATAAAGAAGACAGTCTATCAAGGGAGAACCTGGGCAATCCAGCAAACCTGGAATAGATTTCCTAAAAAATCCTTTATTACTAATTGGCAACTATATCTGTCATTCCTGGAACCAGATCCAGTCTAGGTTTTCTAGATTACTCAAGTGCCCATGATAGTTTATAGTCTCCAGTCTTGGAGAGTCCTGCTAAATCAGGTCAATGTAAGAATACCAAAGCATTTTGACTTGTTTTCAAATCATCTGCTAGATTTCCAGTCATCCAGAAATAATATACAGGTGGTGTAAATTTTAGGTGACCACTAATTTGTCTGGGACTAGCCACGAAAGTTAAGCCTAGAAGACCCCATTTTGTGTGAAGGATAAATGCATATTCGTGCTATGCCAACTTTTTCCCCTTCAACCCAAACATTAAGTGAACCTAAAGCGTACCTAAACTCAGAATTTTCACTTTACATAAAAGGGTAGACAATCCTTTTATTTAAAGTAAAAATTCTGTGTTTTTTTTTTTAAGTGCAACACCCTTAATTTTTGTAGAGAAATCGAATTCATAGAGAATAAATTGGAGCACATAGCCTCTTGTGATACCTACTTCACACATCCCAGGAGTTCTTTCGTCAAAGGGGGAAAAAGACAATCTCATGTATGCACAGTGAGATCGGACAATTTTTTTTTACCAAACTACATCACCCGATTTTGTGCCCGCATCAGGTGACGTAGGAAGAAGAAACCGGAAGAAGATGATGGCGCCTAGCACGCTGGCCAGAAGACGGATACCGGGACAAAATGGAACCTGATGGAAGAAGCCTGCTCTTTCTTTCCTGCTCTGTGGGATTGAAGGTTAGTGTATTTTTTGTGTTAGTGTAGAAAGGACTCTGTGTGTACAGTTAGGTGAGAGAAGGAGACCCACACCACCCCCTACTCTGTTGCCAGGTCTAGGGGTATGTGTAAAGTGCAGGCCTCTATAGGAGAGAGCAGCTGCAGAGGCAGAGTCTGAGGAGGAAAGCCAAGTTTCAGTGAGAGCCAGAAAGTTCAGAGACTTAAGCTGCGTACACACTTCCAATTTTTGTCGTTGGAAAGGATCTTTCACGATCCTTTCCAACGACAAGGGAGTGCACGATGCATGAACGGTGCTGTACATACAGCACCGTTCATGCTCTATGGAGAGGGAAGGGGGAGAACGACGGAGCGGCACCCTGCTGCGCGCTCTCCCCTTCCCTTTCATTAGGATCGGCTGTCGTCCATCGTCCGTGGATCCGGGAGGTCGGTCGTCCGGACGATGGACGACACCGACTGTACACACGGCAGATTTTCGCCCGATAATTGGCCGATGCCGATTATCGGGCGATAAAAATCTGGCGTGTGTACGTAGCTTTAGAAAGGAGAAGGTTGTGTATGGAGGTTAGTTTATTGCCAACAGATCTGGCATTCCATAGACTGCCAGAGAGAGGGGGTAAGAACCTATGGGTAGGGTGAATGGGGTTAGGCGAAGGGAGTATGGGGAAAGTGCGGGGAAGAGAGAGGTTGTGGGGGGACCAGGGTTGGATGAGATGTCACCAGAAAGTAAAAAAAAAAGTGCAGGAGAGGAAAGGATCAGTCAGACAAGGGATTAATGGACTGGGGAGGAGGAGAAAGGATAGAATCAGCAAGGAGAGTATAAGGTTAATGAAACTGTCACGGTCCCTTCCGTGACTGAGGTTAGAAGATCTGTGAGACAAGCTGCATGTGAGGTTATCTGACTGTCTCCTTGATTTTACTTCGTTTCTGTGTTGTTGTTTATAATGAAGAGACTTAGGTTATCAGCTAGTAGGCTATAAAAGTCCCATCACATGAATTTGTTCTTATCTTCATGATTTCTTTCAGTTTCTGTTTTCACAGTCCAGTCACTATATTAGGTAGACATGTTCAACTGCAAGTGAATGCAAATATCTAATCAGCCAATCACATGCCAGCAGCTAAATGCATTTACTAATGTAGAAATTGTCAAGACGACCTGCTGAAGTTCAAACTGAGATTCAAAATGGGGAAGAAAGTAACTTAAGTGACTTTGAATATGGCATTATGGTGGTAAATTTCACACATTCACAGTACAACCCATACCATGAAGTACAGCTGCTTAACTGGACTTCAGTTTGCCACATTGTCAAATGTACTCCTGCGTTTTACCTTCATCTGTTACAATGTTTCTGTCACGAATAAATGGGAGGGGGAGGAAAACAGAAAGATAAATTCAAGGGACTAGGCCAGGGGTCAGCAACCTTTACTATCAAAAGAGCCATTTTGCCTCCGCTTCCACTAAAGAAAAATAGTCTGGAGCCGCAAAACATAACACAGTTTATAAACTTTTAAAAGTTTTATTGATACATATGTTCATACATCCAAATAAAGCTCTGCACTCACATGAGTCTTAGTCATATGTATAGCAAGTTTGGTTGAAATGTCTCTATGCGTTTTCGAGTGATGGTGGAACACACACACACACACACACGATTTTATATATAAATATGTTTGATTTCAAATTTTCAATATTGATATGACAATATTGATGTTACCAAATCATGCTCAGAGTATCAGCTCTATTGCCATGTGGTGTATGTCATTATGTATTGAAAGTATATTTATATTTATAAGCCAAAATCTTTTTTTCCTGTTTCAATGATGGCTCATACATTTGCCTCCCTGGTGACCATTACCACTTGGCCAGAAAGTAAAAGTGAATGACACATTTTAGAGTGGTCAAGCAGAGAAAAGGTTAATCCTTCAATGGGAACTCATGTTTCATTCCTTTCCCTTTCACAGGAAAAATAACGTTAAAAGATAAGATAAAATAAGACAAATAACCTAATATAGTTTTAGTTATATATACACTTTGTGCTCTATTTATAAAACAAGGAATCTGGCATTGCATGTCAATGTGTTTCAATGCAGTAATTGCAATTCCCACCAGGAATGTTTGCGGGAATGTCAGATTCCCTGTTTTATTAACAGAGCCCTATAAATTGTCTAATTCTGATCTCAGCACTCTGCTCCCCTGCTCCCAGCACACCCAGTCTACATTTAGAAATTAAAAGGATGTCAAGTCACTGCTGGGAAGGGAATACTTGAATGGCTGTGTAGCCCTGTTTGGGGGGGGGGGGGGGGGGTGGTATATGAGATGACCCACCCCAAACAGGCTATAGAGCTAAACCTTTGGGATTCAAGGGGAAGTAAAGCCTTTGCTATGTGGAAGAGTAGATTTGGTAATACATTTGGCAGTGCATCCACCCCGGATAGGACCTTTCCTGGGACATTAACCAGTAATCTAAATGAGATGTTTAGGAGCAGAGGAACTACTGCATCCCGCATACAATACCAGCATTAAAAGATTTATGTACACACAGCATAGGAGTAGCAATACGTTTATAAAGTAAATGTTAATTAAAAGCATAAAAAATCATCATACAGTAACAATATATGAACAGATAAACCCAACAAGAGTCCTGGTGTAGTTGTATACACATGCAGAGCAAAGATA
This sequence comes from Pyxicephalus adspersus, assembly GCF_032062135.1. Lineage (NCBI taxonomy): Eukaryota > Metazoa > Chordata > Amphibia > Anura > Pyxicephalidae > Pyxicephalus > Pyxicephalus adspersus. The sequence continues at coordinate 51,129,226 of NC_092871.1, read as the reverse complement.
CTTCCAGATACAGATTGTAGCAAAATTCAGTTGCAGGGGCCCTGAAGATCAGCTCAGATGTGGCATTAGCTGGAATTCCTTTGAGTCAGGATGGTGGTGATGGGAAAATCCTCCAACAGGTGCTGGAACAACTTGAAAAGTAGCTTTTCTCTGAAGAAGTCAGCAGTGTGACACTGGAACTCAAGTTTAGCCTGTCTATTCTGCCACTCAGTCCCCAAGGAGTCTCTATCCTGCTGCTGCAACCAGACCTCTAGCTCCCTATGGGCCATTGGTTGCCATACCTGGCTCTATCCTATTCTGTTTAATGAGCTTTGCACTAAGCTCCCAGACCAAAAGGGGATGACAGCTATTCAGCGTACAGATAGCTGTATATAAACTCTAATACAGATTCACCAAATAGTATTATTACAAGGTTATTACTCCCTAGACACTTCATGTCTCTGCTATCTGTGTGAGAAACCCCAGACTGGAGGACTATGGGTGATATCATAGTCCTCCAGTCTGGGGTTTCTCACCCAGATAGCAGAGACATGAAGTGTTATCTATACATGAATTCTATGATAACAGGTAATTAATACTTACAAGTATACAATAGATGCAAACAATCCTGGAAAGTGACATCTAGTGGCCTTTCACCACATTGCTCCAGAATGGTAATATTGCTTTGGCAAACTGTGAAACAGCTTAGCTGACCATTCAATTATTAACTGAGGGCTACCACTGGAAGGAAAATGTTGCTTTAAAATTTGACAGTAAATCACTACAGTTGCGCTTTAGGTCACAGTAAAGTAAAGTTGAACACATTAATTCACAAATTTCATGCAAGCATATGAAATTCCTATATTTTGCTGAACATACTCAATCTGCAAATTGCCATTAAGTTTTAGCTTTTTCAAGCATGTGCCATGTATGAGGAGTTTACCAATGGCAAAAAGTCTAGATGGATGGTATTAGAGCTGCACTGTACGCCCGTGCTCCAATGGCTCTTAAGTCCATGGTGTAACTTTAATCCTATTTCCCAGGCCAGTTTAATACTAATAATTTCACACAAATATAACACTATGATCTGAAGACAGGGAAGCCTGTCAAACTACTGCACATGAATGTTTACAAAAAAAATTCTGTTGTATGTTTATACACGACAGAGCTTTTCTTCCTGGAATGGGTAGGCCTTCTCTACCACCATGATCATTGCAAGGCTGTGGCACTTGACAATGCAGTGACGAAACACAGTGGCCACATTAAAGCCAAACTCCTGTTAAATTCTCTTGTACAGTTTTGGATAGTGTGGGGAAATTGTATTATCTATGTGAAGTATTTTGGCTGTCTGGGGAAGTTGTACTGCAATTCGTGTCTCTGTGACATCAGGCCAAAAAATGCAAAACCGTTCTCATGGGGATAAGAAAAAGAAGGGGACAGCCATGTCCTACGCTACTAAAATATGTTTTTAAAAATAGTTACCTCTCACTTTCTTGTCCAACAGAAGCTCAATTTTTTTCTTCATTACGCAAAATTCAGATTAATGTTTTGGCTATAGATAGGGGTTCAAAAACATTGTACCACCAAAAAAAAAAAAAAAAGTGAGATACAGGGGTGAGGCATCGCAGTCCCTGGATTGAGGCTATTTATATAGCAAAAGGAATCCCTTTAGTAGTAGGGGTTCTGTCTCGACAACAGCTGTTCCTACATCACTGCAGTTTGATACAGTTGTGCCACAATATATGAAATATATGTACAAATCTTATAAACTCAAGTATGAGACTTAATGTTTTTCTCTAATGGCCAATTGGTGTCAACCATATGGTGAACAGGCTGCAAATTCCACATTTAATTTAATTTATTTTGAAAGAGACAATGATTAGAAGAAGACACTATTAACATGAACCTAACTTGAATGAACCAACCATTATATCTTGTGGAAAGAAAGAAGAATGTTTTAGTGATAGAACTCTAAGTTCTGTTTTTATCGCCTATTTGGCATGGTTATTGATTTTTCTATTTCTTGACTTTTTTATTGTTTGATATTTGTGCTTTTTAAACTTCCCTCTAATAAATAGTATGGTTTTAGGATATGTGTCTTTCTGTTTGATGCCTTAAGAATTCCATTTTTCCCTGTCTGGAACCCCATGTTGGTTCTTAATAGATACCTTTTTAAAGAGACAGATAAAAAATATAAAACACTTCCCTGTAAAAGAAAAGTTTTATTTTTATTTACAGGGCAAATACAAGCTAAGAGAATTAAGGCATATGAAGGGGGAGAACACCTTTAAACTTATTTTACAGATTTGGTGATGGTATGTAGGTTGCTCTCCTACATTGTTATGTTAATATATTGTATATTAATAATCTAATATGTTAATAGCCTGTATTGCTGTCTGGAGCCTTTTTAGGAAATATTATTGGTGGTCAAAAATCACTTAGTAGTTCTCTCTGCAAAGTCACTGTAATAACAATTGTGACATCTGCTGGCTAAACCTGAGTACTACAGAGCCATGTGACGTGTTCTTAAAGGGACTTTAAAGGAAATCTGTAATCATGTACTGAACTCTTTTTTTAGAAAAATAGCTATCTGGGGGTTTTTGGATTTCAAAAATGTAAATAGCTGACCTGGAACAAGCGTGCATATTAGAAAACAATTCAACTCAACATGACGTCACAATTTTTTTTTTTTTACCTCTGAGACCCCTAGGATAGCCCATCGTTATACACTTAAAAGACTTTACTACGCCGGTAACCATTTTCCTTATTTGTATATATTTATTTTCCATCTCTCAGTATTCTCTCCATGTCTACATAAATGTCAACTATTGAGTACATTTAGAAAGCTGTGATACGGACTAATACAAAGAGCAAGCACTAATTACAAAGACAAGAGAAAAATTATAAAGCATGAGAATGCACTTTAAAATTGTGCATTGCACTCTGATGGCCCTTGTATAACCAAAGTGGATAAAGTGTGATAAAATATAATGGAAGGTAAAAAAAAAAAGCATAGGGAGAGCTAAGTCTCGTGATCTGCAGCTTGCATTTTTACAATATGGAGACCACATCATCAAAAAATACTGTAGAGAATAACAGAAAACAATATACACACCTTGGTATACTTGTTATATTTTGGACCCCTAGTGGCAATGTATGATGACAACCAGGTTGGTGCTGAAAAAAGATCATTGATTTAAACATGCCGAAATAAAGAATATGTTAGTACTATATATGACCCCTGAAATGTCCGCCATACAGCTGGCAACAATTGATGAATGTATTGCATTAGGAACCACTCTACAAATGACAACTGATGGAAATTTTGCTAAGAATTTCCAATATTATTATAAACTGTTGTTAATTTATATAGAGCCAACATATTACACAGCGCTGTACATTAAATATGGATTGCAAATGACAAACAAATATGGACAGTGACACTGGAGGAGGCGAGGACCCTGCCTATAATACAGAGAAAAGAGAACCGGTCCATGGATTGACCCTTGGGGAACACCAACAGGGAGGAGAGCGGGTGAGGAGGAGTTACCATTGAAAGAAATTTGAAAGGAGCGGTCAGACAGATAGAAAGCAAACCAAGAGAGAGCAGTGTAACTGATACCAATGGAGTGCATGATTTGTATTAGAAGGGGGGTGATCAACTGTCAAAAGCAGAGGAAAGATCAAAGAGAAGAAGCAGGGAAAAGTTGCCTTGAGACTTAGCTCTGATGAGGTCATTGACCACTTTAGTAGGAACATTTTTGTGGAATGGGCAGCTCGAAAGCCAAAAAAGGAGAGAATTGGTGTTCAGATAGTCAATGAGTCTTTTATAGACAAGGTGCTCAAGAAGTTAGAGGCAATTGTTTTCATGTAGGGACATATGTCATAGCATAAAATAGGGGGAAGATCTACTTTTGCATTGTAACAGACTTGACTAGCTCAGACTATTTACAATGCAATGGTTACTGTCAATACTGGTTCATATTTGCTGAGTCCCATCCAATGAACTTGTCTGTCATCTTGAAAGAGGCTGCTAAGAAAGTAGGTTGTGGTAACTGTGCAACTGATCTCTGAGTTGGCTGGGACATTCTAGGAATCTGACCCTGAAAAAGTGACCCTGCCTCCCTGTGTTACCCCTCTTTTTAAATTTATTAATTTATTAAGTTATTATAGAAGGTGGGTTTTATTATAAGACCTATATCTTCTATATGTGTGCTAAACATATGTTTCTATATTTTTCTTTTAGCTCTTTCAATAACGGATGCTCAATCAATCAATTACTGATTAGGAGACTTTAAGAATGGTATTTTAAAGTGAAGACAGCAACCAATTTCTCAAGATAAAATGTTATTGACTTTCTCAGCTCTGATACTGATCCCTTGCATGCTTGTAAAATATTTTTCACAGTGGCCTTGTCATAACGTTAATGACATCAATTACTATCAATGGACTTTGCCAGCACATCTCAATTTACATGCATTTCAACCCACCACAACAAATAGAAATGAAAGAACTTGTTGTGTCTTTTGATAAAAAAGGTACATTTGTTAGTGCTTTAATTAATGAGAATTATTAGGTATCCCTAAATAAGGACGGGCACCATAAAGTATGAGAAATCTAAATAGGCCCATAGTGAATCTTTTGTGTCTTATCCACATTTACAAACATTAATAATAAATGAGGAACTGAACTGTGGAAGCTGTACCAGAATACAGGGCAAAGGTTCAAAGGTTGCCAGGTATGCCCATTGTCTCCTCTGCAGCTGCCCTACTGTATTGACTTACCACATAATGTTTTCCACATGTCTCCGTGTTGAGATGGGCATCTTAATGGATGTTATGCTTTCTCATGTCAAAGCTGGCCATCTGATGATTGGTGATCTCATGACTGGTGGAGTAAAGCTGTGTATGCACATCAAAACAAATGGCTGTCCTCGTCTCGGGTGAAAATCTGAGAGCTAAGCAGAATGCCACTTGCTTTCCTTTCCCTCTCCTTGAACAGAATGGCAATGCATGAACCAGAGCTCATTCATCTGTCACTGCCTAGGCACAGCAAATTAACTGCCATTTTCCCTGGGGAATTCTGAAGTGTAATGTTAAGACACATATAACATTTATACATGTTTCCTACAGCTTTTTATAGTTTTTAGCACATGTTGGTAGTTATAGATTGTTGATCTGCTGATTTAAGTTAAATGCAAAATATAACAACATAATTTGTTTAAAGGTGTCCACAAATGTTAAGCCTGTTCAATGTCTTTACCCACAACTACTGTATGTGGTGCCAGAGCCTCCCTGAATGCATATAAATGAAATGCATTGTTTGAGTGGTTCATTACTTACTGTACAGTTGTTGAAAAATATATTGTTGGCTTGACCTACATGAATTTCATTGTTTGATGAAACAACATTGACATCGAGATTGGGATATTTTCACTCCCTAACACATACATGTTCTGTAGTTCTAATCCTCCTCCTCCTCTCTACCTTTGTGACATTGTAGCACATTTTAATCCTCTGTTTGTGTCAAAGGCCTGATCTATTAAAGCTCTCCAAAAGTGAAGAAGATAGACTATCATGGGTGATCCAGCAAACCTGGAATGGTTTTCTGAAAAAATTATTTGTTATTAGATGACAAATGTTTTCAGTCCAGAACCTGATTTATTACAGTTCACAAACCCCCCAATTTATCGGATGGTTAAAAAGAAGCTCATATTTACTCAAACATCATAAGCATGTACTGCAAAATTATAATCACTTATATAGAGTCAAAAACATGTGAGCCATTCCTGCAGCTGCTCATATAACACAGGTCAACAAAAAAGTACTTTTGATAATCATCGGAAACCACACCAAACGTTTCTATCTATCTATCTATCTATCTATCTATCTATCTATCTATCTATCTATCTAATCTGATTTTTCTAACCAGTACAGTTCCTGAGTTATGAGTACTATTATAGTTAACATTGTACGTACATGTATTTTGTACTTAAACGTAAGGACCATTGAAGTGAATGTTAATACATCTTCAGTGTGAAGTAAAATAAGGCACACTGTGGTATAGATCTTGTGAACAGTGTCAGTCAGGTACCATTGTTTCTTCAGAAATGCTTAGAGTATGATTTTCCTGTGCACTCTCTGTCTGGATTGTCACTGTACAGCATCCAGCAGTAGTCAGCCATCATACTTTCATTCCAGAAACCTTGGTAGCGGTGCTCCATTAACTGAATGTCCTGGTGAAAATGTTCTCCTTGTTCGTCACTCACCATACCAAGATTTTCTGGGAAGAATTTTAGAGGTGAATGCGAGAAATGTATTTTTAATGACATGCGACAACCCAGTTTCTGGTATGAATCAAGCAAGTTTTCTGAACTCCTTTCTTGTATGCAGGAGCCCTTTGGTTACCCAGGAACTTTTTACACAGCCACTTTAATGCATCCCAAACTTCTAGCTCAGCTGCTGAGAGAGATTGTTTGAAAACGTTATCCTGCAAAACAGACTTGATCTGTGGCCCTATAAATATCCCTTCCTTCATTTTTGCAGTGCTTATGTTTGGAAACTTCTCAACAAGGTACTGAATACCCATCATTGATTTTGAATTGATTTACCCATGGCCTTTACAAGGTTTTTCATCAAGCCTAACTTGATATGGAGAGGTGGCAGAAATATTTTATGCAGATCAACCAGAGGCAGAAACTAGGTATCTCTTAGTAGCCAATCACGCTTGACATAATGGTCTCCTGTAGATCATATGTCACAAAGGCATAGGAAACAGCAATATTTTGTGAAACCTCCTTGCATTCCCATCAGCAGGCCAATGACCTTTAAATTCCCACAGATGTTCCACTGGTGTGTTTTATACTGGATTGCTTCAAGTAGTAGCTTCATGCTGTCATAGAACTCTTAGGTTAACGGAATGGGCAATCGGTAAACTTGGTTTGGAATTACCAATATGCAGTAAGACTGCTTCTTTTTGAAGAATCAATGAAGATATGCCAATTTATCCAGTCACGCAGTCCCTTGGAACAAGTTGTACAGATAACATGTGGAGCCCAAGATTTATCCTGGTCACCAAGTGGACAACTGAAATATAATTTTAGCTTTTTAAGTTCTGTGGTAATTTGGCAACGTTGTGCTTTCGTTGTGAATGAACCACACACATAAAAGAAACTGTCTGGATCATTAAGGTAATTTCTAGGTATAATGACAAATTAAATCCTTTTCATTTGCAGTCTCTAACCTTAAAATGAGAAAACTGTTGTTACATGTTGTAATATGTTAAGGCTATTTATAACGAATTTCACACAATATATAATAAGCTGCATCACAAAAACTAGACGTGCTAGAGAAAAACTAAACACAGATTTAAAGTCTGCATCAAAAATACTACAAAGCCCACATAAAATCTATCTGATGAAAATTACATGTTGACCTGTGTAATCAGACACAGCTGGTCATTGGAGAAGCATTTATTAAACTCAATCAAAGAAGGTCTTAAGGTACCTGTGGGAACTGTTACAATTAGAAGAAGTCAATGTTATGTTAAACTATCAGGAAGAAGATGTGCAAAGTTATAATGAAACAATTTGCGGAGGTTACAGTTTGCCAGAACACATTGACTAGCCTAGAGAAACAAGGCAACATTTTGTGGACTGGTGAAAGCAAGATTGTTCTTTTTGGGTCTGGGGGAAGTTTGTCAGATGACCCCCAAACACTGAATTCATTCCACAGTACAGTATGAAGAGTTTGTGGTACAAACATCATGTAGGGATGTTTTTCATACTATGGTGTTGGGCCTATTTATCCCATACCAAATATCATGGCTCAGTTTGCATACATCAAAATACTTGAAGAGGTCACGTTGTCTTATGCCAAAAGGGAAACGCCCTTTAAATTGGTGTTTCACTAAGACAGCCACCCTGAACACACCAGTAAATGAGCAACGTCTTGGTTCCAGACCAACAAGATTGACGTTATGGAATGTGGTCACTGGCTAATCCCCAGACCTTAATCCAATAGAAAACTTGTAATAAACATCAAAAATGCTGTTCATGAGGTAAAACCTAAAAATGTAATGTAGTCCAATCATCCTGGGCTGGAATACCTGTTCACAGGGGAATTCCATGAAACACTGATGTGCAGCAATGTCAGATACAATGGTTATAACAATTAGTAACAATTAGTTCAGTAATTGACAGGAAAGTAAAATCTTAAAACATTTTTCAGTTTATACATTAAATGTTTGAGTTTGTCAAGAACAGTGCAGACACTAATAAACTATTTTTTTTGAACAGCCCAATATTCCCTTTTCCTTACTTTTTTCATGTTTTGATTTGGAATAATATGTGCAGTGTTCCCAATACATTTGTGTATGGTGATAAAAACAATTATAAGGATTTTGAATTTAACCCTCATACATTTAAATCCCAATTTTTAATTTTACATTCACATCCATCACTTAGGAATATATATATTTTCTTTTGTAAAGCAATGCATATCACCTTAATGTTTTCCATTTATTATACATTTAAATACATCAGATCAGATGTCAGACCCACATTCGATTATTCAATAGTTTCAAATCTACTAAGTATATTTGTGATTGTATATATCTTTATTGCCAAGCTACTTTACTATAAGAAAGGAAGGTTTTCTAGCCGGTGCGAGGGTAGGCAGCACGGAAACACTGCTCCTGCACCGTCTACCTTCTAACCCAGGCTGCACCGGCTTGTTCTGCTGCAAAGCTGCATCAATGGGCAGGAAACACCAGCGGGACACCGCTGCTACACCAGGCGGGTCCCGAGCATGGAAGATTGGCCAGTATTTTCCGGCCACGCCACTGGAGGAACATAGGAGGAAGAGGGGCAAGATGGTGCCCGACCCTGCACGTGGTCACTCCCTCTCCCTTGCACATGGAGACACAGAGCAGAGGGAGCTAGAAGATACCGCAGAGGAAGAGTTCCCTGAGTTACCCAAAGATTCTGGTGGAGAGGTGGTCCGTTGATGGCAGCTCCGGATCATGAGGTGAGCTCCCTGCACTCTGCTAGCTCTGACAGGCCTCCCCAGCTTTCTCAAAGACCCTCATCAACTCAATAACGCCCAGGGTGGGATAGTGGCCCCTACCTGCGCAATATACCCACTATTGATTACTTTGAGAACTTTAGGAAAAGTCTGGAGGACACTCTCTGCTCAGAAATTGCCACTCTTAAAATGATATGACACAGAGTATTGAGGAAGCAGAAAAGGCCACCGATGACCTTAGGTCCCATGTATCCAACCATGCCTCTATCCTAAAGGACCACTCTGCTCTGTTGGAGCAGCTCTTTGTTCACCAGGATCATCTGGAAAATAGAAGTGGATGTAATAACATATGGATCAGGGGCCTGCCAGAGTCGTTTGAAACTAAGGATCTTCATGGAGCTGCTTTGGCCATATTTAATACTATACTGTAAAGCCTGAGGACTCGCCTCTGGAAATAGACAGCATACACAGAGCCATTGGCCCAAAATCACCAGACCCTAGACGCCCGAGAGATGTGATTTGCCACCTTCATGCCTACAAAGTCAAAGACGAGATCATGAGATGTGCCCGTGACCAGGATAACATCCTTTTCAACGATACCCAGATGATGCTACTGCAGGATTTATCACGCCGCACTTTAGTGCAGCGCAGATCCCTGAGGCCTCTAATGGAAGTACTGCGAGCTCAAAATATCGGCTATAGGTGGGGGTTCCCTTCCAACTGGTTGCGTTTAAGAACGGTCACTCAGCTAAGTTAAGATCTTTGGATGACCTTCCTGATATTTTGGATATCTTACACAGATTGATACTCTGGATTGACCATTCCTGCTTCTAAAGTGCCTAATCCGCCAGTAAACCCAAGGCAACTCTCATCCAAGAAAAGAACTCGTTCTCAAGGGGGCTCCCTGAGTAAGCATGCTCGCCACTGACTGCGACAAGATGAGTGAGACCTTACCAACTGTTACTGTTTGCTACCTCTGCAAATATTTTTGGAATTTTTACTTGTTGGGTGTTGTTTTTTTCTTTTTTTCTTTTCTCACCCACTGGCCTACTTTATGGTTTTTGTCCATATGCAAATGGGTCTGTTGACCCGATTTTCTACACTTTAATGCCTTGTTGCTTTGTATAATATGTCACTTAATGCTATGTTTATCATGGAAGGTTCCTAATGCTTATGCCCATGCCTACTGTTTACATATGTCTCCTTGATATTTCAATACTGTGATTAAGGGGATCTAGCCAATCCCCCAACCCCAGGGACACAAGCTGCATATTTGCCGGTGCCCTTATGTTTATATTGGTTTCACTGGATGTAAATGTAGCTGGGGCGGGTGCCCCGCCATTGGTTGTCCACGTTACCCCAATTAGGACTACCACAACAGTTCCTGCGACTGAATACAATCTTAGTATTCCCTCACCAAAATTCCCCTACTTCTCTGATATACTCTCCCACCCCTCCCTGTAAAGTCTTTTACCCTTATTGTATTTTGTTTTAGTTTGTCGGTTCATTTTGGTATTAATTTGTTGACCAGGTAATGTAAAATTTCACACCTCCGGATATGGAGATAACTAAGGTACTATCGTTTAATGTACAGGGCTTGAATATAGCATACAGCAATATTAGCAAGAATATACAGTCTAAAGGTTCAGATAGCTTTCTTACAGGAAACACATTTTAAAGAGGGAAATATGCCTTCGTTATGCAATCGGCACTACCCTAGTGGGTATCATTCAGGTGCACCACATGTTAAAAAAGGTCAGTGTCTATTTTGCTCGCTTCCTCCTGTTTGTGGAAACTGAGTGCTATTTACAAAGATGGAGAGGGGCGGTATCTCTGTGTGAAAGGTCTATTTGGAGAGCAACTGGTCACTTTGGCTACTGTATACCTACCCTCGACCAACCAGGAATCCTTTCTAAGGTCTACACTAGATACATCTAGAGGAATTTAGAGAGGGTGTCTTAGTGTTGGGCGGGGACTTTAATTTTACTCCTGACCCGGCAGTGGACTCCACAAGGGCTGGTTCAGGAGGTACTCCCAGAGGGGGTACACGGCTTAAGAAATGCCTTCTTCAACACCAGTTGCTAGATGCCTGGGGTATTGTTAACCCCAGTGAAAGGGACTATACATTCTTTTCACACCCTCACAAGACCTATTCTAGAATAGATCATTTCTGGGTTAGACAAGCTGACCTGCATAGAATTAAAGATTGTAAGATTGGGGAAATTTTCTTTTCTGACCACTTCCCAGCGCTCCTAGATATCCAGCTAATGAAAACTTGGCCCAAGTTTTGTAACTAGAAACCTCCTAAAGGATTTGGTGGTGACAAAAGAGACTGAAAGAGAATTACTTCATTACTTCGCCCAAAACATCACGCAGGACAGTAATCCTTTAATAGTCCGGGAAGCCCACAAGGCCGTTATTAGGGACCATCTCAATAAACACGGAGGTAGACTTAAGAAGGCTAGGCAGCAAGAAATTTTGAACTTACTAGTATCCGGGAACTAGAAAAGGTGCATAAAAGAGACCCCACGACTGAACTGACCCATAAGTTGATCTCTCTGAGGTCTCAATTATCAACTCTGTGCCTTGACAAGGCCAAAGCTACGCTAGCACGCTGCAGACAATCCTACTATGAATATGGGAACAAATGCAGTCACACCTTAGCTAAAGCCCTTAGGGGTCAGAGGGAACACACTGTTATCCCATTTATAGTTGACCGTAATGAGATATCAGGGATATTGCAAATGAGTTTCAGATTTTCTATACGTCCCTTTACAATATCAATGCCACAGCTCCTGCTCCTCAATCGCTCTCTATGGTAAAGGCAGTGCAGGAGTACTTGACCAGAGTTAAGATGCCCAAGCTCTCTGCTAGCGAAATTGAAGCTCTGGAAACCACAATCAGTGGTGAGGAAGTCCAGTGAGCAATTGCATGTACTCCTTCGGGTAGGACTCCAGGACCAGATGGTTTCTCTTTACCCTACTTAAAGCGGTTTGGGGAGATACTGGTACCCCATATGGTGAACACTTTTAATGCTATCCCAGGAGGGGCGGCCATGTTTCTAGATTTTTTGAGGGCACACATCACAGTCATTCCAAAAGGGGGTTGTGACCTGGCTAAGTGTGCCAGTTACAGACCTATTTCTCTTCCTAACCAGGACCTGAAACTGTTCACTAAATTTCTAGCTATCAGGTTGCAAAAGGTCATCAGAAAGCTGATCCACACTGATCAAGTTGGCTTTGTTCCGCTAAGAGAAGCTAGGGACAATACAATTAGGGCCTTAACTGGATCCACCTGGCCTCCACGTGCTCTTCATCTGTTTTCCTGCTATCAACAGATGCAGAGAAGGCTTTTGACAGGGTAGATTGGACATTTATGGATCAAACCCTACTACATATTGGACTGGGACTGAAAATGTTGGCCTGGATTAGATCTATCCACTCCCTCTGCAGCAGTTAGGGTAATGGAGCCCTCTCAGAATTCTTTCCAATATCAAATTGTACTTGTCAGAGTTGTCCCCTCTCCCCACTCATATTCATTCTGACTTTAGAACCTCTGCTTCGGTCTGTAAGGGAAAATCCTGATATCACAGGACTGCTTCTGGGAGAAAAATGCACAAAATTGCAGCGTTTGCAGATGTTTTACTGTTTTTACTCTCCAACCCAGTTGTCACGCTCCCGAACCTTATGAACCCTATGTGGGAACTAGCTACCCATGGTGCCCTCTCAAAATATAAAATTAATTATAATAAATCAGAGGCGCTAAACATTTCTCTATCCCAAGGACAGAGGGACCTGATTAAGAGGAACTACTCGTTTAAATGGGCCTCGGGAAGCCTCCGATATTTGGGAGTCCTTCTAGCCAGAAATTTATCAGAAATTTTAAACTTGAATTTCTCCCCCCCACTTCAGCGGGTGATGTCAGACCATTTTCATGAAAGGCAATGTACTATTTTTAGACTTCACTGTATTGCATAAATCCACTGTATTACATTCAATACAGTTATTTTGTATTGAATGCAATACAAAATAATTTGAAATTCCCTCCACTCCCCCAATGGAACAGCCGCACCTGACTCCCTGGTGACTCAACACTCTGGTGACTCATCAGATGCAGAGGACTCCTGCTGAAGGATGCGAGAGGACGGGGATCACGAAGAAGGACCCAGGTGGACCAGGTAACCTTGTATTTATCATTGTTTTTCATTATTTTTGCCACCCCGATTGTAACTCGAGTCTAACGCTTTCAGCAACTTTTTTTTACCCCGCGTCACACTCGGGGTAACCGCTGGGGAGGTTAATGTTGGGCAGGTCACTGAGGAGCAGCTCGGCACCCCCCTCTTTAGTTTAGCCTATTCTTCTTAGCATGGCATTTGTAAGGTAACACAATGCTCTAGGATGTCTGACATCAAATGCCTTTCAGCAGGTAAATACCTGCTGTACTCTTGCTGGTGCAGGAAAGCAGCATGGATGTTTTAATACCTGTAAGATGCGTTCTCTGCTCATTTCTGGATATTTAAGAAGGTTTATTTTCACAGTTTTTTTGCCCTGATTTAAGGGACTTTGAAGTAAGTTGTCTAATTATTTATTGTATATTCACAATAAAACCTTTATATACTTTTTCTTTAAGGCTAGGGCTGCTCAAGCTTATACACTCCAGTTTACAGGTAATGCCCAATTCCTTTTACACCTAAATGTCTTTTCCAGTCAACAACTATAAAGTGGTATTGAATTTTTAAATACATTTTCATATTATGCTAAAATGCATTGTGGAAAGTAAATTTGTGAATATATTGCTGTCAAGATAAAGGTACTATCTTGACGTAAGTGCATCTGTGGATTTCCGTGTTAAATGCAGCTGCGACGACAAGCCTAGCCTCAGTGGCAGATCCCTGAGAGACAACATCCCTATGCCAAAACCAGCGGTGGTCTGTAAGAGCGACCCCACAAATTCACTGTACAGGAATAAAACAGTTTTTTTCAAATGCAACAGCTTTACCAGAGCAGAAGCCGGACTCTGACATGGTGAAGATAGCTTATCTTTCCCCGGTGAGGAGGGAGCTCAGTTTTACCTGTAAGACTTACCTGTAAGAAGCAGTATAACTCAGAAATCTGCAGCTACAGTTGCTTCAGTCGCTCCCTCACCTACCCCCCCCCCCCCCCCCCCCCCCTCCTAATGGAACACTATCCCACATAGCTTGTTATATAAATTAGAATCTTTCCCTACCAAAATAGATTTAGACAGTTTGATTTAAAAATTGAAGGTCACTCTTGGCTGGTGAAACAAGTTGCTTGGAATCAAGTGGAGTTAGAAATCACAGTTTTCTGATATTGTACATTTGGGAGTTCTGTCTGTTTGGCTGTTGGGTTGTGTCTGCTTGACTGGACTGACTGTCAGTTTTGTTTTAAATAGCTTTTTTTTCCTTTATCCTTGCTGACGTCTAAGGGGGAGTGGTCAAGGTTTCACAGGTGATTTAAGTTCCTGGTAGACTCACCTTGGGCTTGCTCACTCTTGGCAGATGAAACAAGTGGCATGGAATCAAGTGGAGTTAGAAAACACAGTTGTTTAAAAACAAATTAAGTTAAATCCGTATAGTAACCACAAACAAAAGTAAACTTTTAATACTCCTTGTAAACAAACAAACATTGTAACTGGGAAAATGAGTGGTTGCAAGGTGGAAAGTTTGGTTTAGTGCACAGTCTGCCATATGTATGCACAAATGGAGCAACAGCTCCTAGGTGAATACCGCTGTGACAGATGTGAGCAAGTCGTCCTTCTGGTATCTTGCATTGGAGAGCTGGAGAAGCACATTGAAACACTGAAATCAGTCAATCAGCTTGATAGGGGTCTCATGCTCCCTGAGCAGGTAGCTAATGGCTTAGATGTGAAGGGTGGAGAGGTTAGTCAGAATAGACATGTAGGGAGTTGGGCTACTGTCGTTAGAGAGAGTGGTAGGGGCGCCCAGAAAGTGAAGGCCAGCCCTGTGTTTGGGCACCCTAACATATTTGCAAAGTTATGTGAAGATGTGCAGGTGGCAGACCCAGTGGTGGCAACTCTAGATGTTACTGCTACCCCTAACAGCCGGGAGAGCAGCACATCTAGTAGTGGTGGGGAGGGAAACACAGGAAGAAAAAGACAATTGGTTGTCATAGGGGACTCCATCATCAGGAGGACTGTTAGAATGGTTTGTCACCCGGATACCTTCAACTGAATGGTTTGCTGTCTCCCTGTTGCCAGGGTTCAGCATGTGGTGGACCGAGTGGACAATCTACTGCGAGAGGATGGACAGGACCCAGCTGTCTTGATCCATGTTGGAACCAATGACAAGATAGATGGGAGATGGCGGATCCTTAAAAATCAGTTTAAAAAAATAGGTTGCAAGTTGAAGGAAAGGATCTCCAATGTTATGTTCTCTGGAATATTGCCTGTGCCATGCACACAGGAAAGGCAGAGGGAGCTTAGACAGCTAAAGGCATGGCTTAAGTCCTGGTGCAAAAAGGAAGGGTATGGGTTCATAGAGCACTGGGCTGACTTTTTGTTGGGGTACAACTTGCAAGAGATGGTTTGCATCTAAATGTAAGGGGGTCTGCTGTGCTAGGGGATAACTTTAGAGGAATGGTGGAGGGATATTTAAACTAGGACAGAGGGGGGTGGGACAGTTAAATAAGGTGGCAGAAAGGTTAGTCAGGGGTAAGCCACTAGTGGAGGGTGGATTAAGGATAGTTGGGGGAAGGGTTATGGATAAATGTATAGAGCTTCCTATGTTACAAACAAACATTGTATTGTGCAGTATTAGTTGTACTGAAAAATAAAACAATTTAGCAAACAATGCTGGTAAATGCAGCAATAGTTTAAAGAGCCTGTTCACCAATGCTAGAAGTCTAGCAAACTAAATTGGGGAGTTGGAAGCCTTAATGAGTGATAAGGATTATGACTTAATTGGTGTTGCTGAATCCTGGCTTTGTTCTTCACATGACTGGGCTGTCAATTTTCCTGGGTATACTCTCTTTCGTAAAGATAGAGTCAAAGGAAAGGGTGGTGGTGTTTGTCTGTATGTGAGAAGTGATCTGAAAGTGAATGTGAAAAAAGAAATTGTGGATGGAACAAGTGATGAGGTTGAGGCATTATGGGTGGAGTTGAATGTGGGGATGCACAATACACAAATAATTATTGGAGTCTGCTATAGGCCCCCCAGTGCTAAGGAAGAAATAGAAGGTCAACTACTAGCACAGATAGAAAAAGCAGCAATAAGTGAAAGTGTTTTGATTAGGGGAGATTTCAACTACCCTGACATTGACAGGAGTAATGGCACTACAGGAACAGCAAAAGGGAGGAAATTTGTGAATTTAATACAAGATAATTTGTGACTTGGACTGGGAGACAATATTATTCTCAAAGAACACAGATCAGAAATGGGAATGTTTCAAGTCTGTTCTACACAAGTACACTGAAAAATATATTCCAATGGATAATAAGTTTAGGAGGCTAAAACTAAAACCTATGTGGCTCTCAGCTGATGTTAATAAAAGCCACAAGGAACAAGAAACAGGCATTCCAAAAATATAAATGAGAGCTCATCTTCATCATTTGAAAGCTATAAATAATATAACAAAAGATGTACAAAGGAGATAAAATGTGCAAAATTTCAAAATGAAGGACAGAATGCAAAGGAAATTAAGCCAAACCCCTAAAAATGTTTTAAATATAATAATAACAACAAAAAGATCAGATCTGAGCATGTAGGCCTCTAAAGAATGTCTCTGGATTGGTAACTGGGGATAAAGAAAGGGCGGAAATACTTCTTTTAGCTCATTGTACACAAAGGAAAATGGCAGAGCTCAAGTCCAAATTCATAATAGCAATGTCCCTGCCTTAAATGAGTCACAATGGATAAAAAATTATATAATTGAGTAACAGGTGGGCAAAATTAGGGTTGACAAAGCACCAGGACCTGATGGATTACATCCACATGTCCTCAAAGAGCTGAGCTTGGTTATTTCAAAACCATTTTTTCTAATTTTTAGAGATTCTTTAACCACTGGCATGGTACAGATGGATTACTCTGAATGGTCTAAGGTTATTAGTGTTGTACCCCAAGGTTCAGTGTTGGGACCTTTACTGTTTAACAACGTTATAAATGATAAAGAGTGTGGTAATAAAAGTACCATTCCTTTGTTTGCAGGTGACTCCATACTATGTAATGGAATTAAGTCCATACAGGATGTCTATAATCTACAAGCAGACCTGGATGTACTGTTTGATTGGGCAGCCAAGTGGCAAATGACATTTAATATAGATAAATTTAAAGTTATGCACTTGGGAGCTAACAATATGCATGCTTCATACTGTCCAGGGGGAATACATTTGGGGGGAGTCAGAAATGAAAAAGGAACTGGGGGTTCTGGTAGATCATAGACTTAATAATAGCAGCATGCAATGCCAAGCTGCAATATCTAAAGCTAGTAAAGTACTTTCTTGTAATAAAAGAGGAATAGACTGCAGAGAAGGAGACATAATCCTGCCCCTGTACAAAGCATTGGTCAGACCACATCTGGAATATGCAGTCCAGTTTTGGACACCAGTTCACAAAAAGGACATTGTGGAATTGGAGAGAGTGCAGAGAAGGGCAACTAAACTAATAAAAGGAATGGAGGAGCTCAGCTATGAGGAGAGATTAGCTGAACTAAATCTCTACTTCCTTGAGTAGAGACATTTAAGGGGGGATATGATCACCCTGTATAAATATATAAATAGTCCATATACAGAACTCTCTTCCCCATTATTCACTTTGAGATCATTACAAAGAACAAGAGGGCACTCTTTGCGTCTGGAGGAAAAGAAGTTTAAGCTCCGGATAAGGAAGGGATTCTTCACTGTAAGGTCTGTGAAAATGTGGAATCAGCTCCCTCAGGAGGTAGCTTCAACAACTACTTTAGATTGCTTTAGGAAAAAGCTGGATGTTTTTCTAGAAGCACAGAATATAACTGGGTATTAAGAATTTAAAGTAAAGATAACAAACTGTTAATCCAGGGAACATCAAATTGCCTCATGGAATCAGGATTTTTTTCCCCCTGTTGAAGCAAATTGTACCAGGGTTTTTTTTTTGCCTTCCTCGAGGTTGAACTTGATGGACTTTTTCTCAACCTAACCTACTATGTAACTATGTAACAAAAGACACAATCACTGTGGTGGGTATTGAGCTAGGTACAGACTTCCAATAATTATCGTTAGAAAACTAAAAATTACAACTGATCAA
Source organism: Pyxicephalus adspersus (assembly GCF_032062135.1). Lineage (NCBI taxonomy): Eukaryota > Metazoa > Chordata > Amphibia > Anura > Pyxicephalidae > Pyxicephalus > Pyxicephalus adspersus. The sequence continues at coordinate 51,110,968 of NC_092871.1, read as the reverse complement.
CAATCATGCACGATTATACTTGAACAATCGTATTGTGCACAATTCTGTACATGCTGTAACAATATGATCGTTTAAATATAATCCACCAATAGTGTACACACGCTAGATACAATTGTTTGAATGATGCAGGGAGTGACATGTAAAGGAGAAAGTGTACTGCAGGACCATCCACAATCACTGAATGACTGTACACATGATAGATAGTGAAAGATCGTCGGCCAATCAGATCCGCCGTGCCGGTCAATCATACAAATGACCATTCTCGTTCATCGGCGTCGTTGGTCACTTTTTTTTTAGATTGATTTTTGGACAATCGGTCATTTGACGATCGTTCATTTCCAACGATAATTATTGGATGTGTGTACGCAGCTTTAGGGCCTGGCAGCATAGTGTTTTTACAGCATATAGTCTTCTCTGTAAAATTATTTGTCCTGGGTCTTCCATGTGGAACAAATGTAACCAAGAATGGAATTCTGCTAAGTAAAGACAATTTAACGAAAACACAGATCTACAGCAATCTCCCAACTAAAATACAACTAAAAGTTTCTTGTGGAACTTTGTCCTCTATGTTCAGTCATCCCTGGAATTATTTGCCCAATTGATTTCCAAAGAAAAAAATGTGCATAGTATACTACTGGTTCTTAAAGTGTATATAACAATGAATCTCTCCTATTTGATATAAAAGCAATTAGCTAGATGTTCAGAATAATAGCTTTGTGTTTAAAAAGCAAATAAAGCTCAATCCTTATAATAGCTTTTATTTCCATACAGACATATGCATTTGGAACACTGCACAATCTATTCCAAATCAAAACATGAAAATGTAAAAAGTTTATGTTATTCTTTTACAAAAAAAGTGAAGAAAATGGAATATTAATCCGTTCAAAATAATAGTAGTGTCTGCATTCTTCAATTCACCAAAAAAAGTTTCAGGATTTTACTTTTCCTTTGAATCATGAAACTAATATTTAGTTGTATGACGACTGTTTTGAGAACTGTTGCTCATCTGTGTTGCATAGAGTTGACCAACTTCTGGTACCTGAATGATTGGACTACATTCCACACTTGGAATTGGAAGCTAATGAAGAGAACTGCAAGTAGATGCAGCAGAAGAGGAGCGGAGGGAAGGATGGATGAGTCTGGCTGCAGCATTCATAATAGATAGTAGAGGAGGGAGTCTGGTTAGTGGAATAGGAAAGGGCAGAATCAAAGGTGACCTCAAGACAACGTGCCTGAGGGGAGGGACGAATAACAGTGTTGTTAACAGTTAAGAATGTTAGGGGGAGATTTGGAATTTGAGGGGTGGAATATGATGATGGGTTCTGTTTTATCCAGGTTGAGTTTCAGAAATCTGTCAGACATCCATGATGAGATGGCCGACAGGCAGCATGAGACCTTACCCAGGTTTAAAGGAGACAAGTCAGGAAAAAACTTGAAAGGAGCGGTCAGATAGGAAGCAAACCAAGACAAAGCAGTGTCACTGATACCAATGGAGCGCATGATTTGTATTAGAAGGGGTGGTCAACAGATTGAAAAGATTTATAAGCAGGAAGGAAAAGTTGCCTTGAGACTTAGCTCTGATGAGGTCATTGGCCACTTTAGTAAGGGCTGTTTCGATGGAATGGGTGGCTCGAAAGCCAGACCGGAGAAGGAAAATTAAAGAGTTGGTGTTCAGATTCTGTAAGTCTTTTATGGACAAGGCACTCAAGAAGTTTGGAAACATATGGGAGAAAGGAGATAGGACGGTGGCTAAAAGGTAGGGAGTGAGGGTATCTTCAGGATAGGGAGAATAATGGCATGTTTGAAAGTGGAGGGGTAGATACCAGTAGAAAGGGAGAGGTTGAATATTTCTGTTAGTGCGGTGGCCAGGGTAGAGGAATTGGCATTGAGTAGATCGAAGGGAATTGGGTCAAGCAGAAAGGTATAAGATGTGGATGATGAGAGACGAGAGGAGACTTCATCCACAGTAACAGGGCTGAAGGAGGTTAGTGATTATTTATAGATGATTTACAAAATCATGTCTGATTTTGAAAATTTTATCTCTATAGTAGGTAGCTATGTCTTGAGCATAGAAGGTAGTTGGGGGGGGGATAGGTGTGGGGTTTAGGAGAGAATCAATTGTTGAGAAGAGGCTTTGTGGGTTAGAAGCATGAGAGGAAGTGACAGAGGAGAGATAACTTTGCTTGGTGACAGTAGGTTCAGTGTTATTAAGATTATTATTATTATTATTAATAATAACAAACAGGATTTATATAGCACCAACATATTACGCAGCGCTGTACATTAAATAGGGATTGCAAATGACAGACTAATACAGACAGATAGGTTGAAAGTGATAAGGTTATGATCAGAGAGGGGGAATGGTGAGTTTTCAAGGAGGGTGAGGTTGCAGAGTTTAGAAAATACCAGGTCTAAAGTGTGTCCGGCTATGTGTGTGGGGCCGTTGATGTGCTATGTGAGTCCCAATGAGGAGGTAATGGAGAGCAGTTTGGCTGAGGAGGGAAGGTTGGGCTCATTCATTGCAACATTAAAATCACCAAGGATTAGGGTGGGCAAGTCATGGGAAAAAATGTGTGGAAGCCAGGATGCAAAGTTATCCACAAATTGTGATACTGGGCCAGGGGGGCGGTAGACAACAGCAACAATGAGGGGTAAGGGGCTAAAGAGTCGGACAGAGTGGACTTCAAATGAAGTGAAAATGAGAGATGGTGGGGTAGAAAGGACTCTGTATGTACAGCTAGGTGAGAGAAGGAGACCCACACCACCCCCTACTTTGTTTCCCGGTCTAGGGGTATGTGTAAAGTGCAGGCCTCCATAGGCGAGAGCAGCAGCAGAGTCATAGGAGGAAAGACAAGTTTCAGTGAGAGCCAGAAAGTTCAGAGACTTAGAAAGGAGAAGGTTGTGTATGAGGTTAATTTGTTGCCAACAGATCTGGCATTCCATAGACTGCCAGAGAGAGAGGATAAGGACTTATGGGTAGGGTGAAAGGGGATGAGGTTAGGAGAAGGGAATGTCTTACTGAGAGTGAATGGAAAGTAGAGGATGTGTGGGGGACCAGGGTTGGGTGAGATGTCACCAGAGAGTATCAGTAAAGTAAAAAAGTGCAGGAGCACAGACAGAGAAATAAAGAGAGTGAAGGAGCAGAGAGACAATGAGTTATCAGACTGGGGAGGACAGGGAGTAGTGCCAACAGAGAGGGAGCAGGATGAATAATACATTTTACAGATAATTGGGAACCATATGCGTACAATAAACAATGTGGCAGACTGAAGTCCAAGAGAAGCAGTCCAATAATATGGGTTCAGGCGAGGCTTGTAAACTTGTTCCAGGAGTGAAGGATGAAGATTCAGTCAAAGAGATGGTTTGATGAAATACCAGTTTAGAATGGTTGTAGCAGCAGAGGATGTGTTGGGAGTCCAGGTGGATAAATCAGTCCAAAGGTGGAAGATAGAAGCTGCAGAGTATATTTATATGTCCAAATCTGTTCCAATTCCTTTGTCAATTCCCTGGATTAATTCCCATTGCACTTATAATTTGGGCACTTGAGATTTGGGCACGTGACCAGGGTCCCAACGTGACCTTTCCTGTTGTTTAAATGTGTTAAAGTGTTGTGGTCTGGCTTTATAGACCATGAAGTCAGCAATGAGGCCAGTTTTCCTCATCTTGCGCTCAGCTGCACAGTCTTTTGTACCTGTTTGGTGTGATTGTTGTGCCAGGGACAGGGTTTAGCAGGACAGGGGTGGTGGAAGTTGGCAGGGGCAACTTAATCCAGAGCCAAAGAAAGAGTGTGGTTGAACTGAGGGTTCTCCCTGTGGTTGCATTGGTTTCTCTGGGTACACTGGTTTTGTCCCTCATTCCAAAAACATATGGGTTAAATTACGTCCTCCCAAATTGCCCTTAGTCTGTGGTAATGACATAGGACTATGGTGGAACATTGGATTGTGAGCCCCTTTGAGGGACAGTTAGTGATATGACTACAGACTTTGTATATCATTGGATAATATGTTGGCGCTATATAAATACTAGTTAATGACAAAAAAAATGTGGCATAATTTTTTAGGCCAATCAATGTGTTCTTTGGCAAACTGTAACCTCTTCAGCACGGTATTTTCAACATTGGGGCTTTGCAGGGGTTTCTTGCTGATAGCTTGGCAATTTTGGCTATTTTTATTTCCATTCCATTGGTAATTTTCAATTTTCTGCCACATCTTTCAGGTTTTGGTTGCCGTTTTAAAGCATTAGAAATTATGTAACTGAGCAGCCAACGATTTTCTGCAATTCTTTGTTTTCCTTCTCCAATCAGCTTTTAAATCAAATTACACTAATCTTCTGAATAATCTCTGTAATGACCTATTTTACTCAGATTTTCAAAGAGAAATGCTCTATAACCAGCATTTACGACATTGGCTGCCTTTTAATAAAAAGGGTCGTAATTGTCACCTGTTTTTTTTTTTTCACAGATAGAATTACCTCACTAATTGAGCTCCACACTGCTATTATTTGGAACAGCCTAATGTTCCCATCCCGTCACCTTCTGCAAAAAAACAAAAACAAAACACAAATCTGATTAAAAAAATTTAAACACCATTATTTAGAATACAATTGTATACTTGTTGATAAAAAATACTTTGTTTCTGCAGGAAATCTTGTGAGGTAATAACTTCCTGTGCTCTCTGCCCCCAATCAGCATTATCAGTTCTCCATGTGGACTACACACTATCCTCCCTTATGTTATAATGAAAAAGAAAAATATGTTTGGTAGCATCTTCCTGTCTTATAGTGACAATGCTGTACATTGCAGCAAGTGTTACTGTTCTAAAGTGTTACGGGGATGACCACCAAATAAAAAAAATCCAATCCTACCTAGCACAGCTACCACACTTAAGGTCAGATAAGCTGAAATATATTGGGTTAGCAATAGTCATCCCATTTTATATTGTCACCCAAATTTAGTCTATCACAGCTGATCACTAGTTCTCAAGCTATGTACATATCAGATAACTGTTGCCTAAGATGAACGTCTGTGCTTGTTTCAGGTGGCAATCTGACCTGATACAGCAGTCCCCTGACATTGTTCATCAATCCACTCTGAAAGATTGCTGAATGACTGATCAGAAACGGGCTGCTGTGCTTTCCTTTTCTGCACACCAGGGTACTGCTTGCTCCTGCTTCCCTCTCCTTGGAACAGAAATGTGTGTACAGTGCTCTATCATGCATCTGTCATTGGAAACAATCTTTCATGGCAGTGATCTGATGCCCTCATGAGTTTTAAGTCTGGTCCAAATCTGTTTGCCAGGCCAACAGCTTTTTAAGGAGAGGGCAGGAATAATTGACTGCATACATTCCAAACTAAAACTGGTCACTTATAAGCAATCAATGGCCACTAATCTGACCTAATAATTTTTAAATGAATGTCACTAACCTGGTGAAAGTGAAGACGGATTCCAGAGAATGATCATAAAATTGCTGTGTTAATACTATGCCTATATCACACAAAATCATTACGAACCTGTTTCAATTACACACATTGAACAGAGGATGGACAACAAGCCTGAAACTAATGTGTGCAGTTTCAAATAATTGGCTCTAGAATATTGTGCTTTAGGATGGAGAAAAACTGTTTTGAATCGTGTATTGTTGCCCCAAGGGGTATAAAGGAATAAGCAAGGTTCCACCCACTACTCTTAGATATTGTGGTTGAATTTAGAGATATAGATGCCTTGTGGCTCTGGTGTGCTTCTAACAGTTTCATTGGTGAATCCTTTTGGCTAGCCTCACCACCACCACCAGGCAAGTTATGTCTTGTTGGCCAAATAATGTAATTTAGTAAGTAAAATCCTCTTATACATCCAACAAGAGCTTTCAAAATGTATTAGGAATTCATGTCAGGGGTGTAGGCCATTTAAAAAATATTTGTCTTCCTTTAAATTTCCTCGACATTGAATCCCACCTGATGCAGTACAAAGGCCAGGGAACCATCCAATGTCAATATTGCTCTGAAAAGCTTTGAGGCATCATTACTCTCAGGCTGAACTTCGAAGCGCCAACCTGTTAATATTTAACATTACTGTCAAAGTTTATAAGCAATTTCCCTGAAATGTCATTTTATAAATGTAAAGAAACTTCCATCACTGAACTTAGGAAGACAGAGTTGGTTGATTTAAAGTACTCCCTAAAGCAGAACTCCATACACAACAAAAATAACGTATACCAGGCTTGCAATGAACCTTGTTCATTCTTAACCCTTGACAAATGTGTGCACCTCTTGTTCTAGCATTTAATGTTTCTTTTGTTGTTTTTAGGCTTTTACTAAACACGGCCCATATGTTAGATTACACAGCTCCCTATATAAAAATAAAACCTGTATCCTTTTAAAATATACATTTAATGCAGATCAGCCTAATTTAAACAAGTGTATCGATGTAAGCTGTTCTTTTAACAACCTTGTTTTAATAATCTAAAATTATATAGGTACATTTGCCCAAGCTGTTGTGGGGTGTAACTTTGCAATGTATTGAATATCAATGCTTTATGGATAGCAATTAGTATGAATTTGCATCCACACATGGTAAATGTGCAAAAACAGACAACACACCATCTTTGCTTTAGCAGCATTTTTATTTACAAACAAACAGCAATCCCCATTGACTTTATACCATTTACAAAAAGCAATTATACAAGCCATGAGTCATCTGAAAATTAAGCAGCACCGAGTCATATCACAAATCTAAAAATAAAAAAATAATAAAACAAAAACAATAAAAGAGTAAAATATCATTTGAATAAATATTTCTAATCATGCTATAAAATAATCCTTAATGGCAAGTTATTAGTTGTTACAGCATATGTTTTTTTTCTTGTTTAGCTAGCTAGTTACTTCATATAGAAGTGTGGAGTTATGAGGTTACTGGTTTATATTGCAAGTTAACACCCTGAAATGCTGGTACAAGACACCAGACACCAAGGCATTATTAACACCGGAGCCATTCAGAATGTTTGATTCTCCTACATAGAAAATAAAAAGATGATATCTAATTATAATGTCACCCCATTAAAAAATTAAAAGGGCCATGATAAAAAGTTATCGCACAATAAGGCTCTTATAATGCCGTATACAACACTAACTCCAATTGGATTGTCTTCTAGCAAGAGGTGCTATTCATATCCACAATGTACATTTTTACCTACAGTTTAACATTTAGCTCTTTGTTTAAAGGTGCTCTGAGTTTTTTTATGTTTTTTTTTCATTTTTGGATATACAGGTAAAAAATATTTGTATAGTGTAATACTTATCAATCTGTGGTAAAGGTTTCTAAAAAAAACTTGCTTTGTTGTTAAATGCAAGCAATCATACTGTAACGAGTTGCATAAAACCACAATAAAGCAACCACTGCAAATATTTGTGATCAATGGGGGAAAAACATTTTACCTTAAGAACATAATGGGCACTATATAAAACAGGGAATCTGACATTCCCCCACTTTCCCTAGCAGGAATTAATTACTGCCAATGAAAAGTTTACTTTTGCTGTACAATTTAAATATTTTACAAATAATGCCGGATAAAGCATGTTAACTTAGGGTAAAATTTTCTTTCAACCAAATATTATGTAAATAATTGTCCATTTCGGTTAGGAATTCTTACACAAAATGGATTATGCAACTAGAAAAGAAAAAAAGTTGCCATTGATGTGTAGCACCTTGTGCCTTCTAACCCACATTTACTTACATGGGAAGAGACATATGCTGCGTTAGGTCATGCCGTGCGTATGAGCAAGCACATGCATACACCTCTTGCACTTTATCCCAGCACCCAATATGGGGGATGGGGTGGAATCAAACATTCTGAATAACATGACACCAAACAATTGTTCGGTCACTGAGATATATGAAATATATACTTTTTCCAACTGACAATTGTTATATAAAGAATTTACACAAGTAAAATTTCCAAATATGCTTTTATATAGATATATATTTATATAAAATTTAATAAATAATCCTGACCAGTCAAAAGAGCACCATTAAAAGGGCAAGGGTCCCTTATAAAATAGTTCAGGGGTTGCATATTTTAGTCCCTTTAGTGGAGGTTTTTTTGTTTGAGAAAAAAGAAAAAAAACCTCTTAAAATATTGACACAAACTATATCACAGTCAATATACATATTTATAAAAAAAAAAAAAGGAAAAAATTAAATATGTATTAAAAGTAAAGCTTGTGTGATATAGCTTTATCCCAGCCCTTAGATAGTATAATTCAGTGGTGTCCAAATGTAGTCCTTGGAAGCTGGGATATTTACACATTTTTAGTATTTCTTTGACCACAGTAAATTTAGTAATGTGTATTTTACAAAAAAACAGAAAAGGATTCTGTTCTATATAGAAATCATGGCCTATATGTGACCTTCAAGGACTGTAGTTGGACAGCCTGGCTATAAATAAATACCTTTTTTAAGTGATACTTATTTGTAGGTGGCATCAGATGGGTGGGAGTCACCTGCAATACTCTACCATATCTAGTGAAATCTCCCCCCAATAGTTTCTACCCACCACAGAGTTTTCCCACTCCTACTGTTACAATTGCCATAATATAGAACAAGTTAAATTACCAAAGGGTGGGAAACCCTTGTAATGGACTGTAAGTCCTGGGAACTCTAGTGCAGAGATTTCACCTTCCAGAGTCCACAAAATATCAGAAACTATTAGATGGTTTAAATCTCCAGCACCTACTGAGCAGGGAATTGTCAGCATTGGATGGAGTGAACTTGATCCATGACATTTGGCCTAATTTAAAAGACAGGCTTAATTTTGAGGTTGTATTGAAGCCATTCTCATTACATAGCAATCTCCACAGAAATTGGTGGTGCCAGATGGCTGGTTTCTGCACCCCAGGGGAGAGTCAAGAGGTTTAAAATGGGAATAGTGTATATACAGCACTGCACTACCTATATACAGAGAAGTAGTACATTGTCTAAGATTGAACAGCTTAGGAAAACTAGAAACCATTTAAAAACCACAAACTATATTGTAAAACAGTATAAAATGTCCAATTTCACAGTCTGTTATTACAGGTTAAATAGATTTCAGGAGAACTAAATCTCAGAGAAAAAGATTAAAAAAAAAAATTCACATTTCTCTAAAACGGAGACAATAAAGTACAAACTATGTTTATAAGTTAACGAGATGCATAAAGGAAAGTGTCCATGACTGAAAAATGTTCGGTCCTGTCTGTGTTTGTAAAAATGTAACAATACTGTAGTACCTAAGTAACACTGTAAAGAAATGATACGTGAACCAAGAGATATATTCTGTAAAAGAAAACAGTGAAAAACGGCTTAGGTGTTGGTTGGATAAACCCCTATGAGAATGGAGTCAGTTTACAGGATCCTCCAGGCCACCAAGCGTGAAGCAAGGATCTGACCAACAACAGCCATCCCAGCTTAGGCAACAATGTTATATAGTTTAAAACAGAAGCAAACCACGATGCAAGGAATATGACAAGGCACAATTTTATGAATTGGCCGCAAGTAAAGAGGTGAGCATCTCATCACTGTACTTTTTAAGCATTTGTCATTTCATGATGTTACCTTTTGGGGCGGTGGAAGCTTGTTATGCATACTGAAATCATAGCACGCATTGGAAGCTTGAAACGTAACTAAAAGCTCTTTATACAATTGAGAAATGCATTATGGCTTAAACTTTATTTTTAAAATTTTCAGAAACCTTCAAAAACCTACTTTTCCCACAAACAATAAATTTAATTAGGCACCAATATGTTAGATTATCCTCCAGCTTTTTATATTTCAAAAGAACAATTATAAGATTGCCTTTAAAAGCTTGTATCTCAATCTTCTTGGCATCACAAAGCTGTCACCTATGAAGCTAAAGGTTTTAGATATTTCTTCAGCATTTCAAAAATCCAGCTGAGGAAGGGGGGTGGGGGGTATATAACTACACAGAGTTTTCTACTGGATGTGGCAAGGTTGGACTAAGTTAGTAAAATTTCAACCATCCCCATCCCAAGATTTCCTGTCTAGATAGGTATAAACCCATTATGAACATTAGTTTTGGTAAAATTAGCAAAACTACAATTACACTTACACTTCTGGGGAAAATAGAGACAAACATTACATTCTTTCATTCTCAATCTTACATGGTGAATGCTGACAACAGGAAATGTTAAGGAGAGAGAGCAGCCATTACTGATCACTATGCCGTTCTTTCTACACAGCCCAAGCATCATTCTGATGTGTTCCTAACCAAGACCATGTGTGTATGCAATTATTGAGTTTACAAACCCACTGAGAATATGCTACTGGGAAATCAAGTGCAAGGCAAATCATCATGAACTGTATTTTATCAGCTATGCTGTTTGTGAAGTGGTACTTTGTGTTCCGCCTCTAAAAACCTTAGTTAAGAACTTACATATGCACTGCTCACACAGAAAACATACAACTTAAAGCAGTATCTTGTCACTACACAATCATGGATAAACATCTATTGCATGATCTTTGGTGCATCAAAAATTAAATCTGCACTTTACATCTCTCGCTGCCACACACTGTCCTGGGAAGTTTAGAATGTTGATCAATGTATAGTTAAAAAAAAATAAAAAAGGTTACTATTTTTTTTCTTCTAGGTTTTGTTGGCACACAATCATCAGGACAATCAGTTATGAGCCACAGGATAATGAACGCCGCCACACAAATACTAGGAGTACCTATAAATTCCCAGGATTGTTTCTAAAGGGAAATATTAAGTTCTATTTTGGAGGCAAAGAAAAAAAAAATCATAATTGGTTGTTTCTTAACGCCAACCGCTGGACTGCAGCCCAGTTAGAAGAGGTCAACTGCCAAATCCAGAAGCATACTGAAAAAATAAAATATGAAGACCTTTCTAGTACGCCTCTCTGCTAGAGGTGCTCTATTCAGTATATGGGACAAAACTTTTGGCAAAATTTTTAAATATGCAAACATTACAACCTCTAACGTGTGTGGGAAAAAGTTTGATTTGAAGGAAAAACAGGATTATGGAAGATTTAGAGGTATTCTTTGTGAATAAATATTATCCCTTTCTGTTCTCTAAAAAGACTAAAATGTGATCTTTTTAAATGTGGCCAAAAAGGAGGTTACGTACAGTAAAAATGCAAGTACAGAAAAAAAACCCTAAAAAAACACTAAAACATTCCAAAATATTAATAGAGATAAAAATTCAGCACCACAAAATCCACCTTTTGGGCAGGAACATTTAATGTCCGTTCATACATTTGGCATCTGGGTGGTAATGTGTGGCTGAAGATTTACCAGGAAAAAAAACGGCTGCCGCTTGAACAGTCTAAAATGAATGAACTGCTTACCCTAAATGCAGGTTTGTTTTTTCAGAAATGTGATTACTAAAATGTTTTTAAAATTGAAGCTCAAGGCCCATTTTCAGACTCGGGCTCAAATATTTGCAATTATCAAATCTGATTAAAAATATCAAAGCGCATCGAAAAATAGGATTAAACAGCAGATTGTAAAATGTAGATATCAAGGTAAATATGTAAGAGCAAGAAATCTGGCTGTCCTTTCTCTAACTGTGCTTCACAAGTGTCTATTGCAGCCATTCCCTAAGCAGGATAGTGTGGAAGCCGAGGTTCTTTGACCTGTAGCGGATTGATTTCACATACTATGGTGCAAAGTCAGGGTCACTTAAAAGAATCATCAGTAGGATAGCATCAGCATGATCTCTTTAGCGGTTTGTAAAGGTGGAATCCTGACCACCAACAGTGTTATGTTCATTTCTCTCAGTGACCCCCAATGAATTTTTAGTAAAGGATACCCAAGACCTGAAAATGTTCCCCTAATGTAAAAAAAAGGCTAGTTTATTGTAATCATTCTCACTGACTCTACTGAGGTTTACATGCTGATGTTTTGAGAGTAGGGAACCACAAAAAGTGTTGGTCTGCAAAACATGCTTGTTTTTGTTCTAGTTACCACATACCTGCTTATCACAAGCAATGCTTAAATTGTTGTAATTACTTCTGGGGTACCTTGACTTGCCACTAGTTTTTTATGGCCAGACAAAAACAGCCACCCAATGTTACCAATTCCATACAGGTACACATTACTTCTGTCTACCTTTCTTAATAATTATTACCTTGGTTTAGTTTTTTCTTAATATTAAGTATATTTGCTTTGAGTGTATTTCAGTAGAACTAAAATGCATATGCAGTGCATCTCTTTGTTATATACACAAGTTTACCCTTTTAAAAATATGTGTAAATATGCCTGAAATGCACTTCTAAATCTTATTGTGGGCTGGGAACACACCACATTTTTGTGGACATGGCAGTGTTGGTCCTGCCCAGTTCTCTTATGGTAAATTATCTAAACCCTCCTACTCTCTCACTACAAACACTAACCTTTGTTATCAAAGACAACAGGAGGGCTAATCCGACTCATTGAGAAAACACAAGAAAAGTGTCCAGGACAGCTCTGAATTTCTGACAAGTACAAATATTTTCTGCTGATTAGAGATTATAAAATGTATAAAATGTTTTAAAGCCTAACTCCAACCAACTTGTTTTAGAAGTGTAGGTGATTGGGTTCACAAATGCTTTGAATGTCCTCTTATTTTTGACACTTTTAGTCTTTTTTACGACTTTTATATGACTTGCTAGCCTTGTAGCTGATTATTCAGTGGTATAGCATTATACACAATATTACCATAGATCAGTGGCCGCCAATCTTTTCGGTCCCGCGGACCACAAAAATTACCCCTAGACTGGGGTCATGATGCCAGAACACACCCACTGCGTTCAGAGACACAACCCGCCCACTTCATTGAGCCTGCGTTCCATACAGAAAAGGACCCCGCTTGGTGGGGCGCACCTGCCAGAGCCGCCGACCACCGGTTGGGGATGGCTGCCATGGATGACATAGTAAGTCTAATTTATTTGGCTTGACAAAAAAGGTATAGGAACATGGCAGTATGTTATAATTTCATATTTTACTGTTTTGGTTAGTCAAAAGGCAAAAAAAAAAAAAAAAACAACTTGAAAAAATGTTTTAGCTTTTAAAGTAAGCAGCAAAACTAATTCAGCTAATATTCATTATTATTCATCAAAGTGAAAAAAATAAACATACTTTTTTGCACACGAGTGAACAGAAAAAAAATAAAAAATAAACTATAACATATACCTGTTCTTCATATTAATTTAGAATCATACAGGCCATAATGTACATGTCTTTTCAGTATGAATATATTTGTATAGGAGTACAATGTTGGGGCAGCTTTTGTAAAAAAAAAAAGTATGTACTAAGTATTAGGCAATAATGAAAAAGTTCGGCAGCACTGAAAAAGTACAACTTTCAATATAAACCCCTTTTAACAGAGCATACTGAGTAATTTACCTCCCTCTCTGTTAATTGCCTTTAAATAATCCAAATAAAGTACAGATTTCAAGCCAAGAAAACAAGCTAATCATTTGTTTTCCAACCTTACAGCCAAACCTGTTTAGTTAGAAATCTCAGCATTCAACTAACTCAAATCTTGGCCTAGCTAACTACACGTGTCCAGCAATGAATGCAGAGTACAAATTTGCTGAACTAAACTTACAGTAGCATTCCATTACTCTGCACTGTCACTATTAGTCAAGGCCAACACTATCCTAAACCTTCCTGTCTTAGCAATCCAGAAATCATTAAGATATATAAAATTTCTCATATAACAAAAACTTTTGTTAAACAAAATTTCATTCATCAAATAATTCTAAACAAAATCTCTCTTTTCCACCTCTAACTATATGCTTCTTTAGGAGTTCAATTGTACCCTGTCTCCTTAAAAAGCAAAATGGACAAAAAGTATATATTAAAAAAATTTCAAAGCAAAAACAAGGTACATTTAGTGTATCACCCAGATATCTTAAAATGTCTTTGAATATTCAATAAGAATTCTCAAAGAACAGAAGCATTATGTGTAGCCTTCTCTCTGTAGTTAAGAGATTACCAAATAGGCGATAAGTAATAAAAATAGGCATTAAATTGTGTGCTTTATACAGTGTCCTGGCACGTCTTAATTATTCAGGAGTAGTAGTGACTGTGTGAATTTCAACACTGGAGTCCAAGTTCACATCTGAAACATTAGTATCATTTTGGTCTATATATCCCTCTGTTCTCTCTGGTGATTCCATCCGGCTTTTCACCTCGGCAACACCAGGATGGTTTTTCCGTAAATGTTGATTTAGTGTACCCTGAAACGGGAAGCACTTGCCGCACACCTCACACCGGAAAGGCTTGTCATCCGTGTGCCCACGTATATGGTATTCCAGCTGGTCTTTGCGAGTATATTTCTTCCCGCAAAATCTGCACACAAATGGCGTTATTCCCATGTGAAGCCGCATGTGTCGGTCAAGACTCCCTTTCTGATTAAATGTCTTGCCACAGTAGATGCAGATGAGTCTTTCGTTGTATGGATGCCAGTATCCTCTGGGGGCCCTCTCTTGAGGGCTGCTCTCAAAAGTTGGCGTGCTTATAACACTTTCATTTTCAGGGCTTTGGATCACATTATGAATCTCGCTGGTTATATTTGATGCCCGCTTCGGGCGTGCCCGGCCACCTCGATAACAACTAAGCATGGACCTGGAAGGGCTTGAGTTGCTGATGCTCCTGTAGGGCTCAGACAAATTAGTTGTGTGGGAAGCAGCTTGAGAATAGGAATATGTATGTTGCAATACAGACCCGTAGGAACCTACATTCAGCATAGTCACTTGCTCACCATCAACCAGTTCTGTGTGATAGCCATCATCCCCCACAGAAGAGCTATCAGAGCAGCTCGGCCGGTCAGATTTTTCAGTTTTGATTTTAACTTCAGAGATCTGGTTCTCTTGCACCATTTCACCATGATCCTGATCGCCTTCTATTTGATTTTCATGCTCTGAAATGCTACCATTACTGACTCTGTCTGACTGACCCTCTTCTTGGGGACGGTTTCTTAAATTGTTGCCAGCTACCTCATCCATTTTTAAGTCATTACCTACAATTGAAGGTCCACCTTGCCCACCATATGGTGGGGAAATCTCCACCGGATTAGCAAAGTAGCTGTCATCCTTGATTCCATTGTGGTTATTCTGGCTTTCGTCCCCACTAACACCCACAACACTAATTTTTGAGTGGATGCTCTCTAGGATCTGAGTGCACTTATCAATGACGCACTGCATTTGCAGGAAGCTAGCTGCAGTTAGGAAGCTTACAACATCCTTCAGTTGTACAGACATTCTTCCAGTATAGCAGAATGACAGTAACTGTTCAAAAACATTAGGGTTTTTGATAACTGATATTGATAAGCCACTCATGGTGCTCAGTGCTGAATGATCTCGAAAATAGGGGGAGCTGGCAGCAAGGACTGCCTTATGTGCGCGGAACGGCTGACCCTGAATGTGAACAATTATGTCACATAGCTTTCCTTGCATACGCAGTTCATTTAGCTGGTTGAGGACTGTGCTGCTGTACTCCGGCACCTCAAACTGGATGAAACTGTTGCTGTCCATCTTGTCCTCTTTCTAAAAAAAGAAACAAAAATTATTAATAAAATCATTGTTTAATAGTGCAATTCTGAAAATACAGGGTAAAATCACCTAAAATAAACCTAAATGCAATGTTCATTTGGAATGGCAGATGTGCCACAAAAGTGCCCATCTAGCTAGCAGGGGACCAGAAGGCTTTAAATATAATTCTCTATTCTTATAACCACAATCTAGTACAGCGGATGCCAACCTATCGGACCTCACAGACCACTAAAAATAATTTTAAATCCTTGTGGACCATTAATATGATTTAAAAATAAATACATATTTAAAAATATGATCTTCCTAATGGTGCCTGACAAGGACTGTGGAGGCTCTGATTAATTGATCAGCTTACCGTTAAGTGAAGTATTACTATTGTTACTATTATCATTACTTGCATTATCCTAGGTATAACTAAGGAATTGCAAAATATTTATTTGCTTTTTCTCACTCAATATGGCTTTATTTTATTCGAATGGAAGACGACTTGGCAACGATTGCCTCATACAACTTAAGACTACATTGACGTCATGCTGCACCTCCCTTGTTTTTCTGCCTCTAGCACATGTTCGTGAATTTAGCACAATATAAAGAAAAAAACTGTCATTATGAATATATGAATTTGTTAGATTATTTTTGTTTTAAAATTTAAAAAAATTGCAAATAATGTCATTTTTCTGTGGACCACCGAAATTTTCTCGTGGTCCGCTGATCTAGTATATGAGCTGTACATTTTTAACTTTTAGAGACACACCAGCAAAACATAATCATAGCACTACATCCAGAAAATCTTATGTATACAACTAGGAAAGACTTTAAAGATACATTGTTTGTTGAAGCAAAAGTTGTTTTACTAATAATTTAAAATGAGGGGCCACATTCTTGTTTTAGTCATCCCTGAAGTAAGTAACATAGGTAATTATATGCAAATAACTTAAAAAAACGTTAAAGTTTTAAAGAGAATGAACACCCAAGTAAAGTTTACCATGATTTACGCTAGGCATAAATGTTGTCACATACAGAACTCCATTTAGGAAACAGGGAATCTGACATTCCTTCATGAAATGCCTGTATCCCTGTTTTATAAATCGAGCCCATAGTGTCAATCAGCATAAACTTCATTATTGTCATTTTCACTACTATATATTATCATAAAAAAATATGTATGGCATCACTAATCTTATGACTAACAAGTTTCTTAGCTTACACTCTATGCAAATCAACAAGTATCCAAAAAAACTAATGGCTTGAAAGCCATCTGTCAGAAAAAAGTAAAAAAAAAACAAAAACAGACAACTAAAACAAAAAATCTATAAATGTGAAAAAAAAAAAATCATGCTCAGCCCATACCAGATAGATGTTTAACTATGCCTTCCATATAGAGAAATGTTGTGTTTCAGACACTGATCCTTGACAAAATAAATACCATCCGTGTGTTAATTTTCTGTCTTCTGTTGGGAACAACAGTTTGCAAGGCAGCAAAAAGACATTTAATTAAATGTACAACAGCGTTTTTCAAACAATTTTTTTTGCTTATAATAAAAATAATAATTGCTAATTATAACCAAAACAAGAGATTAAAATTGAATTCCAACAACACGGGCAGAAAAAGTCAGGACTAAACAGAAAAGTAGGTTAGCCTGGTGAAGATGTGTTTTGCATGTCCTACTAAACTGGAATCGATATTCCCTGCAAAAACATTAAAATGCAGACATTTTCACTGAATTCATAATTATTTACAAAAAAAGTTATATCCTGTTTTATATGGGCAAGAAACTTTAAACACAATGAAGTCCAAAAACTAGAGATTCAGGTATAAACAGGTTCATACGCAAAGATTTTGTTGAAATTCAGCATAACTCCTGATGTAATAAATTTACAAGAATACGTGTCCTATGCCTACCATCCTGCACAGACACATAAAAGGTCTCAAAGTACACAGATGTTTAGCAGTTGTGCAAGCAACTTAACTGCAAGAAATGCAATATTGCATTTGAACTTAACAACTATAATTAAAAAAAGAGAAAGGTGCCGTACTCGGAAAAAAAAATCCCTTTTAAATAGAAAAAAAAGTTATGAAAACTGATTACAAGGGGCAAATGCTTACTATCGTTGGATACTTGTTTTTAATGGTGTGCAAGATCACTGAGTTAAAGAGGAACTAAACTCAAATACGGCCCGCTATCCGTCTTCAGGCTGGCGCTCTGGGCGCCACCATCTTCTCCTCTTCTTCTGGGTTCTTCTTACTACGTCACCCGACCCGAGATCCGGTGACGTAGTTGGGGGAAAAAACTTGCCAATATCGCTGTGCATGCCCTATTGACGAAAGGAGCACCCAAAAGCCTCCTGGGATGTGTGTCGTAGGTATCCCAGGAGGCTTTGCGAAATGAAATGGCAGTCTATGGAAATGAAATGGCAGGGGTGTCAAACAACTACTCCTAGACATTTCATGTACAATTCAATGTGCGGCCACTCTATTGCTTTCTACCACCTGTCACTTAGGGGGTGGAATTAGGGGGCATGCTGCACCCCCCCCCCCCCCCATTTTTTTTTTCAATTTGCATGTTGCATTTAAAAAAACCAAACACTCAGAATTTTTACTTAACATAAAAAGGGTTTGTCTACCCTGAGTTACACTTTAAGTTCTACTAGTTATGACTTGCTAAAGAATTCTGTGCTAACCTATTACTAAAATTAAAAAGTGTGTCCGACAGCTTGTGAATTTACTGCCTGTCTTTATATTTTTTACCTAAACAAAGAGCTGACCAAAACTGAACTACCAATTCAGTTTCCCTTGAAATGTAAAATCTTCTAAACATTTTGCAATTGCAAAGTAGATTCAGAAAGGTGCTGACGTTTTTTCTTTTTCTTTTCTTTGTGGCTTAAAGTTCAAATAACAAACAACATTTATCAGGGCAACACTAGAAGGTAGATTTAAAACTATATGATTACCAAAGCAACACTGAAAAGAAAATATAAAAATACATGTGAGACTGGAGGTCTCACAATGAGGCACTAGGATCCCAGGTTGGACACCATCCGCAGGGAGCAAGCATGGTCTCCCTGTTTATTCTGAACACTCTTTCCTCGAATACACATCCCAAAAACAGATTCAAATAATTGTTCTTCCCTCTAAAAATGGCCTTAGTATAATCTCCCTACCATAATCTTTAACTATGGTAGGGGCATTAGATTGTGAGCTCCTCTGAGGGACAGATAGTGAAGTGACTTTGGACTCTGTAAAATAAAGTATAATATATTGGCACAATATCATTATATTACTGATAACCATGCTTATGAAGACAATGGCAGTAAGTAACCCCATCTAAAAGAGACATGATAAAAAAAAGAAGAAGGATAACCTCTCATTTTGTACACATACTCAATCATACTGTACACATAAAATTTCATATGGTGTCATAAGGAGGTTTCCAGCCTCTGCTTGGTTTTCCTATTCAATTTTGTGACACATACAGACATTTAAAGAAATTATTAATAAATGATTTTGCAAATAAAACCGCCTCCATTAGAAGAGTCAATGCAGATACAGATTGAGATGAAACCGATTTTATTCCTTCATAATTCTACAGAACATTGACCCCCTAAATGTTTTGGGATCTATAAGTTAAATCAGTTATATAAAACAATAAATCATATTTTTAAAAAGTAAAATTTATCATTTTATATACGAGTCAAGAATTATTTTAGGAATACTACATAACTATTAGCTCTGCCCACCTAGGTAAATCAATCCTAACTACAAGTAATCAGAGTCAGCTGATGGAACACAGCCAGCGCTACACAACAACAAAAAAAAAACACTTTTTGATCCTAACCACAAAAAGTTAAGATGCCAGTACAAAGTTTCAAAATGCACACAATGTCAAACTCAAAGGAAATTCCTGAAGAATCAGAAAACAAGTGCTTCATATCTATCAGACTGGAAACAGCAGCTGTCTGATACTTTGGCTAACTCAAACCATCCGCTTTAACAGGGTTTATTTAGTGGGGTATTACTTCTTTACATAGTGCCAGCTAAAACTAGATAATGCCAACATACATTCAATATTAAAAACATTTCCTAAAGAGAGGATATAAGGAATTTAAAATGGGTAATTGCACTTTGTGTTAACAGTTGTCTATCCACAAGTTCCTGTGTACTATTGCATTTTAAAAGACAGTAAACTCAATACACAGTTATGTCTACTGTAAATATGAAGTGAATATGGTGGTACACGCTTGATACATTTCATATATAGTGCTGGGTCCTAAGTTCTGATACTTTGAATTCACTAGGGTATTGCTGGCTTGATACAATAAATTCTGAGGATGTGAGGCTGCCAGGGTTGGAACCCAGGAGCTGCACTGTACAACTTTGCATAGGAGTTGTGTATGTTTGTACTGAGACTTGCAGCGTCAAATAAAAAACTGTGAAGTGCTTGGGAAAGAGTGTGTAATTAGTTGGGCATCAGCCTGTAAAATACTAAAGGGGTCAAACATTTGTAGAGCTTTCTGACCAATAAGGGAGTGAGTAGAAAGCCCACCAAAGTTTAGAATAAGCGGTGCAGATTTTCTACTTCCTTTTATATAGTAAATTTAGGGTCATTTTTTCTATATGTTTAGTCAGAATGTTTAATAGCCTATTCTTTACCAGTCAAAGGAATGCAACCAAACTGCAAAAGTGCAAATCCACAGTCAAATCAATATTTATCATAAACCATGGTGCTTCTAGGGACAGCAGTACATACCCTACTGCGCAGGGCATTACAGATATCACACCGTGCTAAGAATTCAACACACACATAAGTTGATGAAACTGTAAAGTGCATTCTACTCACCAGTATCAATGTGAAAGCAGCATACACAGAGGTCCTTAATTTTTATAAATTAGCAATGCCACAAGTAAGCTAACAATGGATACAGCTTCTAAAGAGTCACGCGTATTTTGTCACAACATACAATATACACTCAAAGTCAACCTCAAGTATAAGTTGACCACTCCCACACACAAAGTTTGATTTATAATTAGGGAAAAAAAACTCTGTCATATGCATGAAACCATTTTTGTCAGTGTGTCCAACTTTTGTCAGTGCAATATCCCCCATTAGCATGTCCTCTTACACTGGTTGCGAGGAATACAGCTGGAACATGCCCTCCTACTCCCTGTCTGGTGAAAGTGCTGTGAACTGCACAAAAGAAAGGATAACTCCCTCAGCAGGGAAAAACATAACTTTCTTCCCCACTCTATTAAAAAATAAAATAAAATAAATAATAAAAAACACACAGCATTTATTACCACACAATGTGTGATTTCTAGTTAACACTAAACCTAGATTTTACTGGAACACTTTCTTAAGATTTATACATATTACTGATTGTGGGTCTTGTCCTATGTGATTTTTTTAAATGACATCAAACAAGTAGATTACTTAAAATGCACCAATACCACATCTAGCAAATTTTAGGCTAAAGCACTAAAAACCGGCTATACTGGACCTTTATTAAATCAGGTATATCAAATATTTTTTTTTAGTTTGGAAATATTTAACTGCATAGAAATCTGCACATAGAACTTGGAGCTTTTTTAATTTGGCTAGAGCTGGAAACAGAACTACTTTCAGGTTTTGTTGTCAAAAGCTCCCTTAGAGAGAATTCTTCAATCCCTGTCAGATAAAAAGGTTGCTTTACAAGTACCAGACGTAAAAGTACACTGCACTAGCACAAACAAGAACCCTTGTCAACATTTTATTGATGTTAGTTTCCTGGCTGCAGATTTTGCCTCACTTTCTAAACACATCTAACAAAGCTCCAAAGTACAGTAAATCTGGACAGGTTTTAACCTTTCCCTATTCTATCCAAAAACAAAAAAGAGACAGGTGGTAGAAAGCAATAGTGTTGCCGCACATTTTTTGGATTCTACATGTAGGGTCTAGGAGTGGTTGTTTGACACCCCTGCCACTTCCATAGACTTAAAGAATACATATCACCACAATTTTTATTTCATATAAAAGGATGGAAAGCCCTTTGATATAAGGCAAAAAAAAGGTCCCCACTCTTCTGTCTTTATTGCCATGGAGGTAAAGACTGAATGGGAGTCCAGGGCCTCCTGGGATACCTATGTCAATTATCCCAGAAGGCTTTGGGCTGCTCCTTCTGCACTTGCCCGGCTCAGCATGTGTAATAAGGGCTTTTCCATGCAATGAAAAAATAAATGTGCCAGTCTCATGCATGTGTAGTGAGATCGGCACTTTTGTCTTACATTTACAGGAATTTACGTCACCCGCATTCACACCTGCGCAGTGCGAGATTGGGTGTTATAGGAAGGAGATGGAGGATGATGGAGGTGCTCATTGCTTCCTCCATGCAGGGACGAAGAAAGAGTCCATTACAGCACTGAACCGACACAGAGGCCAGCTCTGGGGGAATCGACGACTCTGTGGAAGAAATGGTATAAGGTATTATTTTTTAGGGAAAGTTGCGCTTTTAGTTTTAGTTATAGGTGGAATCAGTCAGCCTCGATCATGACAGCTAACACGATTACTGTCAACCAGGCATTTCTTGGGTTCCTTGGCACATTTCATTTCCTGTGATCCCACCAACAGTGTCAATGTAAATCCTCCATTATCCACCAAAAACTGATTGGTCTGACCCTTTTAAGAGGTAGTGAAAACTTTGCAGTATACCATACACTGACAGCAGAGAACACAATAGGCGTGTGAGAACTCAGGAACAGAACTCTCATTATGTGACCTACCCTGTTGCCCTTTTCCTTTTTTAAGCAAAGCAAATCAGTTACCTCCATTACCACTCATGTAAAACTAAAGTCCATAATGTTAATGTGTTAGCATGTTATGTAAAATAAATGGTACTACAAAAAATGTGTTTGCCACAAGTTTCTGTAACACATGTATAATATAAGTTTTACAGTGTACTACTGCAATGCACTAGTGTGAACTGGCCCTAACTTCCAGCATCTACAAAAAAAAAAAAAAGTTTGACTAATTTTTTTAATAGGCTTCCACAAAGTCCAGTTACTTAAAACAAACAACACAAAACAAAGCTATTTAGGCACTGTGATCTGGTTACAAATGTTGAATAAAAAAACGTACTTTTAAAAAATACTTTAAAACAAGTCACCCATAAGTCTGGTTGTCCTAAATCCTACGCAGCCGAATTTCCATGAGTTTGGCAAGAAGTGCGTCCAAGCCGTGCCTGAAGGTAAAAGGTGTTGGCAAACTGATGGGAGAGGGGGGGTTGTTCTGCGGATGCCCAGCAGGGAGGGTGTGATAATTGCCCTAAGCAAGTTTTACTTCTTCAAGGAGGATCAAACAGTCACAAAAACACATTTTTTTACAATTCATTCCCTGTACCATCATTAGGGCTCTATGCTGCTTACCTATTCTCAGCGCACATTGAACGAATATGTTACACTTCAATAAATGTTCAACAGATGTGAAACAACTGCAATGTAAGGTAAAGGCAGCTATCCATAACAACCGAAAAAAAATTGAAGTAGAAGGTTAACTGCAATGTTCAGACTACCAGAAATCCCTGAGGATCCCTGAAGAAATGTGGCAAATAAACATCCAAGAGAAATTATCGCAGACATTTTTATTGCCACTGTTACACAGAGCAAGAAATTGGGGAAAATCTGTTGAGGTAACTAGAGTTGCCACTGGTCCTTCAGAAAATATTCTTCAGAAAATTTTAGCCTAAGAGCCAGTTTCCTGGCTCTTAGGCTAAATGAAGTCTGGAGCATCTAGAAAAACACTTTTAGGTTCACAGCTGTCAGAAACTGCCCAATTTAGGGACCATATGAAGTCTCTCAGTGGTTTGGGTTGGGCTGAACCCATATGTGCACAGTATTGAGAGATGGGTGGGTTTACTGTTTTTAGGATGAGGTACTTATTACGTTCCTGGTATGGAGGGTAGGGGGACTCCTAGTGATTTGAAATGTGCTGAACTCAGTATATGCAGGGTATGGAGACATGGGGGCCTCAGTTATATGGGGGTGGGCTGACCAAAATATGAGAAAAGTATAGAGCAGAGGTAGGCAAACTTTGGCCTAGCCAGTATTCCTGTCTGGCCTAATGCCCCCCCTAGTTATTTATTGTTGGATCCGGCCTAACTGAATTGTCGTGGTATCGTGAGTTACCACTATATCATCGAGTTCCCGCACAGTAACCACAGTTACAATGTCTAAAGAGCAGAAGCAACGTGCAGCTACCAGTCTCTGGAAGGTTGACCTTGAACATTGTGTCTTCAACCCCGAATGGACTGACGAATTATTCTTCGTCCAACGCGGCAACAAAGCCCTGTGTTTAGTGTGCAATGACACCAACAACACCTTCAAGCGGCCGAATCTCAAGGGGCATTTTGATGCCAAGCACACCCAATGCCAAGCAATATGTGCACACGTACAAAGACTACCCCGCGGATGAGCGGAAGACTGAGGCTGCTCGCTTGCAGTCACGGTTGGAAAAAACCTTTCCCTGGACACCTTGTTTCTTCTGGCCTAGTGTGCCTTCTTGACCTCCTAAAATGGCCTAGTAGTCCAAAAAGTTTGCCGACCCTGGTCTACAGGGTTAGGGTGCTCAGATTTGGGGTGGTCTGATCTCACAATGTGCAAGGCGCCCAGGAATTTGGGGCTCTTAGTATGTGCATGGTATGGAAGGTTGGGGTGATTATGTTTGTGGTATAGAGAGATGGGAGGGTCTCAATATTTAGGGCAGGCTGGTCTCAGTATGTGCAGGGTACAGAGGAATGGGGCTTTCAGTGATTTCGGGGTGATCTCAGTATGTGCGGGGTGTTTGGGGTAATGTCACAAAGCTCAGGATATATTGGGTGTAGTGATTTTAATGAGGAGGTAATCGCATATTCTGGTCCCAGACTCCCCCGGGGGTATAGGGGCCCCTGCAATCACTGTACGGGGTACATGGGGGCACCCAGGAACTCGGTTCTGGCAGGTCACTGGGTAGGAGCTCCCTAGGAATGGCTCCAACATCGCCACAGAGTTCCCTCGCAAGTGTTTACTGATATGTCTGGGACGGAGAGAGATTGGGGATCGCCGGTAAGTGATGGGCGATTCACCAGGTGGCGGGGGTCTCTACCATTGGGGGGCGCTGCTCGTTCTGTCGCCGCTGACGTGTATGTGGTGTATTAGGTTAATGAGGACAGAACAACCCGCCTGACACACATTCCGGTCCCCGAAAACTCACCAGCCGGTAATGAGGGGCACCGCGCCACCTCACATCACTCCGAACACCTCGGCCGGGCCCAGCGCGTTCCGCTCTCCTCAGCTGCCGGAAACACTCTCAGGACTCGCCCAGCACACACTTCCGGGTCGGCGTCCCTCCTGCCCGCCCCACCCACCGAACTTTACATCACACATCATTCACTACAGTAGGGTACTCGAGGTACTCAATTTACTTTTTTTATTTCAAGAAACTTTATTAACACCGTGTAAATGAACAACAATGTGTCCTATTCATCATCATCATCATCATCAGCATCAGCATCAGCATCAGCTTTACGTTCTGTGCACGACAGGCAGAATGTCTCTGATTACCAGGGATGGAGCTAGGGACTGCCATTCGCTTTTGCTGTGAAAAGGTGCCAACATTTACCATACAAATACCTACCTTTCTGTTCTTTTTTGGTGTCAGTGAGGTAGACAAAACATTGGAGTATTGGGGGGTATATTGGTGTCAGTAGAGGGATGGTAAACTCACTTTTAAAGTGAACACCCTCCACTCCTTAAACCAACCCTTCTTAAGATTGCATCTCTGATACATATTAAACTCATTCATAACCCCCCAATTATATCTTCACAGCCATCACTATTCTGCAAGAGGTAAAGCCAGTGAACTGTCATGGCTGCTACACCAGCATATTTTCCCATAATCCCCAAAATTTGGTGGCTCGGTGCTAAGGTGAACAAGCCTCTTTCAACATGTCTGCTGGCTCTTCATGATTTTTTGGCTGTTTTGCAGCCTGCCCTATATACATCCTAGACTGTATAATCCAGGGGACAGAGTACACTCTGGCGCCAGCACAACTTCACCTTTGGACAATATTCTTATGCAATTTAAGTACACTTGGATTCAGCCATCACAGAGAGGAACTGGTCCTGTCAGTGAAGCAAATCTTGGGGATAAGGAATGGCCTCAGGTCCCTTCTGCCATACTAAAAAATCCCTATTCAGCCTGGTGGGACCCAGGTCTCCAATCCAACCCCACTAATACCCATTCTGAACCCTTTTTTTCTCAACCGCTGCCAAATATGGAAAGCATGTTTTAACTGTGTGTACTCCTACTATAAGGTGACTAAGTAAAGTGTGCTCCCAAAATCCTGTATGTACAGTACACCCTAATTGAAGTCCATCACACAGCACTGAAACTGCACTTTAAAAATCACGTATAGAGAACTTTTTTTTCTTGTGTTTCTATAGCACCAACATATAACTATGGTGTGCATAGTATATATTTCCAAGGTAAACAGTAATTCAGCATGAAGATTTCCATGAAAAAGATCAGCTACTGATGTTCTCTCTCTACTTGTGCATGGTGACTGGTCTTGTCTCCACCTACCACCCTCTCTCATGTTCTTCAAGTAGCCTGTGGTAAAATGGCCCACTAGGTTCCTTAGATTGCTCTTTTCAAGCTTATGTGCAGTGCAGCAATGATGTCACTGGGTAGTAATTGGATTTGTAAATGCAATTAGTGATCAAAAAATGTGTTTTTATCATTTGTGGCTTTACACCTTCTGATAAAATACCTGTCCTGTGAAAAAAATTACACAGCAACGAATTTGCCGTGACGACAAAAAGCAGAAATCTTTTTTTATTGTGCCCCATGACACCAACAATAGCATATGTAAAAAAAAAAAAATGAGAGCATCATCCCCCTACTCAGCTTTTTTATAGCTGTCAGAAATATAGATAACACAGCACACTTTCCATCAACTACCAGTGATAATAAAGATGGACTTTCCCCAAAACTGTGGAGAAGTGTTAGAACATATGTCACGTTTTTATTGTTGTCCTCTAATTTCGCATTTTCTGTCCTGACAATGCTGAAACTGAAAGGGATTGCCTTGTCAACCAAGTATGCAGCTGATCTCCATCCTTGTCTTGCAGGCTAGTATTTAAAGTCACAGAGAACCGGTGAAATAGTGATTTTCAGAGAAGGCCTGAGGATCATGTTCATATTACTAGCATAAGAGGTTTGTCATTGGCATAAACATGTCCTATCTTGTCCTAGACCGCAGATTTTTTTCTGTGGATGGAGAAGTAGAATGTTCTACAGATTTCCTACATATGTCCGTTTCAATAGATTTAATCTGAATCTCTCAGCATAATTGTGTGTTAAATGGGGCACTTCAATATAAAGTAAAACAAGAAATATTCTAATCACTTTGCTTTATGTTTCAGGGCATTTTGTGGATTGAAAGATCAGAAAGGCTGATGATGTTTGACTTGTTTCCTAAAAATAAGCAGCCTGTGCAATAAAAGCATAAACTCATTATTATGTGTATGATGAGAAATGATTGCCATAGTTAATCTCCCTTTGGATGCCATGTGTGCTTTTAACATGACAACTCTTTGGACCTTGTAAAAGTTTATAGTTAGCCCATTTTATGCTTTTGTACAGAACAGGGAAGGGTTAAAACCTCTATCATGTTACTATGCTGTCTGATAACAGTATAAAGAGAAAGGAGAAAGAACAGCTTTTTATGGCAACTTCAGTGGTTTATAGCATTCTATGCTATACAAAGCTCAACTGAGCTAAAACTCAGCATACAGATATGGCACAATTCACATAAATGAGGTGTCAAAATTATACAATCATCCCAGAATATTTTCAAAGCATAGGGTTGTTTCTGTTTCCTGATGCGTTTCGCTGTATGGCTTCCTCAGGGGAGAGCTGGACATATATCAAAAGAATAGACAATTACGAGAGACTACAATAACTCAACAATAACTACATAAACTACAATAATTCGTAGAGTTATATTACAACAATAGAGTGAAGTACAAACATGTAACATTGTTGACAGGTACTAGTATGGTGCATACTATATTACTATTGATAAGCTGTTTACATCTATTGTTTTATTGATCCTATAGTGATTTAGACCCTTACACCTGATGTAAGGGTCTAAATCCACAAATAATATATATTGAAGCCTACTAGTCCTTATATAGGAAGGCTGTACTAGTTTTTTTTAATACTTTTTTCCCTTTCTTTTAACCTAGTGTCTCTTCAAATAATTCATTTCCTATCTCTGCGGGCTACACTGCCTCCACTCTATTCATGGTGGGTGCCTTGGCTGCTACCCTTACTGGACTGTAAACAAACCTATATTTGTTTATCTCCATTGCATAGGTGGTGGGGTATTAGTAGATTATTGAAAGAAGTTCAGTTCACAGGATGTGACAAGGACATTAATGGCAAAATCAATTGGTATGTTCTCAAATTTCACCTAAGCAAAGAAAATAATTCAGCCACCACCACGAGGACTGATAAACTGCAATATACAATATACATTTTTGTGACTTTCATTGTCAAGTCGGAATTTTTTACGGTATATGTATTTATTTGTCTTAAAAAAGAAAATTGAGATATAATGAATCTGTATACAGATCAAATTAGATACAATAATGTATCATGATTTGCTGAGCAATTCTTTTCTTTTTGATGGTTATGATCTGAAATAATACATTATATTGATATAATTTTAATATGAGCATCCTATGACTTGGAATGGAATTCATTACTTGAAAAATAATGTCATAGATAGAGATGAGATTCAGGTTCTTATCTCAGTTTCACTGTCCCTGTAACTTTTTCATTTTCTTTATTTTTCATTTTATAATAAATAGCCTTTGAAGCATTTCCAGCAAGCTTACAAGGATCATCTGGGAGATAACAGGGAGTGGCACCAGGCAGCATATTGAAAGAATAGGGACAACTGGCAGTATGACAAAGGACAAATAAGGGTCTGTTAGGAAACTGCTATATTTGATAGCTCTTTGGTTCATTATTACATTTTTCTTTTTCTTTTCTTATTGCTTTCTTTAATTTTTTGTTGTTAATTTAGGTTAAATTAGTTGTATCTCTTATTCTACCCCCAGCAATCCAAGACATTCCCTAAAAATATAGATTTTTTAATCTATTTTTTTGTTGATCTTGCTTTCTAGAGTGTGTTTACCCATGAAGAAGACCTTCATTCTAAGTCCTCTCACAGCAGTGGGCCTCCACTATTTGATTCTTGAACACTGATTTTTAGGACTGGTAAACTCCAATATATAGCTTCATATACTCCAATATATCATATTGAGCAGGGTCATTTCCTTCAGATTTACATGTATTTTTCTGTACTTGCAGAAAAATACATGTCTGTAAATGGATTTAGACTGAAATCACTTATGATTTGGTACCTGCCTTGTATAGTTGCACAGTAAAAGCAAGAACTAATTGATCCTGGTTCCCCAAACTTTAATATAATTTAGGATATCTAGAACTGCACTATAGGCACGTACGAATGGTCTCTTGTGGTCCCAGTATAAAAGAACATTATTTTGGCATATCTAACTCAACACAGGTTTCTTTCTTGATTTTTTTGGTTGGTTTGATTGATTTTGGTTGTTTTAGTTTGAGAACTTTTGGCTATAGAAGGAGAGGGATTAAAACTGCTATAACGTTCTGTTTGTGTCAGAGAAGATTTCAATATACATCCTGTTTTATCTAATAATTGTCACTGGGACAAGAGGTAAGTGCTCCAATTTTCGATGTATAATTGTTCTGGGATCAAAATTGTTAGTATGTTATTGTTCTGGGACCCCTAAGTGTCAGTGTATCTAGGACTCAACAGTCTGCTTCTCTTTTTAAATTGAGGTATTATATAAAGTATGATTATTATTTGGATGGGTAATATAGGGATGTATTTACTTTTTAGTAAAGGTTCACTTTTTTGTGAAGTTTGTATTGAATTTTGAGACCATGAATGTTTGAATCATTAAACCTTATGGTTTTATGGTCCAAGAATGGATTCTCTACTACAAAGGTCCGATCCAAGGCATTTTAAGACATCGGTGGGCCAAAGTAATAGATGTATTTAAACCCTGGTCAGACTTTAAAACCCCCCATAAGATGAAACAATTCAACTTGAATTTATTCTTCTCATTGGAGAATACTGTTTGCCCATGGGGTCAAGTCAATATCCTAGATTCTTGAATGATAGTATTTCTGTCTTGTGGTAACTCACATAATTTTGTTTAATGAATATATTAAGTTTTTAGTAGTATTATGAATATATTAAGTAGTAGCACATTTATGGAAGATTTCAGATCAGTGATTCCCAAGCTGAGTGGACTACTGAAGGTCCAAAAAAGTGCTTGCTGGTCATTTGCATATATTTTTGGCTACCAATATCTTTTGATAGCTTTGACAGACAGTTTTTACTAATAGGAACCTCTGTGTATATCTTCTTCATTTTATTCCTAATTTGCAATTCCCAGTTTTAAGGAAGGTATTTTAAAAGGAAAAAGAGGGAATAGGAATTGGTAACATTGTTTGAAGTGCTCTTTGAAACTTTGGTACAATTCACATTAGTCTCTGCCCACATGAGTGCCCATAGTCTAATGCTTCTATCACAGACACACATTAAGGTCAGTCTAAGTGGAGTCCATTTTTTTTTTTTTTTTTTTTTTTTGTTGGGGGCTACTGGAGGACTTTTTTATTCACAAATACAATACAAATTCCACTGAATTACAAATACAAATTCCACTGAAGCTAGTGTCCTAGGTGTAAATTCACTGTGCAACCTAGTTTTACAGAGATAACATGATGGAAGCTCTGGGTCATCTAAATACAGCTAAGTGTTGCCTTGCTCGACAAACAATGAGAAGCAGCTCTCTTCATATCATCAAAACAAATCTGACACAGAAGCCTGGTTGCATAAACAGCTGTTTTTGCATTTGGGCATTTTAGAGAGAATCTAAAATGAAGACTGAAAAAACAAAAAAGAAATAAAAGGCACACAGAGACCCAGGGATGTTTGCACAGAGCAATAAACCAAATACAGTAGGTACACAGATCTTGCCAAGTTGGAATTGTCGTAAACCAGTTGGCAGGCTGAATTATATACTTTGGCACTAAAAGAAAATAGAAAGATTGTTTTATTAGCTAGGTAAGTTGAGGTTGTATGCAGAAAAAGACATACTCATGTTAGTCAAGTCAGGTTTTGTAACTTAGGTCAGGTGGGGACACGCTGGAAGAACAAGCTTTATGATATTAGCTGGGAGAGTCACTTTCTGGCTCAACAAAGCTCATACTCTCTCAGTGCTAATCTACAGAAATGTCTGTTTTTCTTTAATTTCTACATGTGTTTTTAAAGCACCAGGTTATCTTTCATGGCAGAAATTACTCACTTTACCTGTACTCCCCCAACTTCTTTATTCAACTACTAACATAAAATAGAAAAACCTGGTATGGCAATCATCCTCCAATGAGAGTGTCAGTGCTATGCAGTTGACTAGGTATGCATCAGAAGAGGATGAAAAGACAGTCTTCAGCTTGAAAGATCTGAGGATTGGGGTGTACATATGTGTTTGATAATTTGGGGTACATAGGTGGCATTTGATATTGTTGCCAAGATTAAGCTTTGTGGCTTTAGAGCGTATTACAGAGGCATTATGTGATGGGCATTTGGATCTATAAGTAAAACAGCAAAATATTTGGGACATACTATACACGTCGTGAGGTAAAAAGTGAATTTAAATCAATAAAAGTGATTTGTAGTGATTAAATACATTTTAAGAGATTTTATGTGATTAAATATATAAAAGTAAATTTAAATAATTTGACAGCTGTTAGTACACAGTTAACTCTGCTAAAAAAATGTACCTACAAAATACAATGTCATGATGCTTGTGTACAGCATCTAGTTCTAAAATTAAGGAAGAAAAAATGTAAGTATCACATTTTGACTTAATATTTACCTTTTGTTATACCCTGTAATGCAGCATTCGGATGGGAATGGAAGGAACGGTGCTTGCAGCCTATTTGGCTAGGTTGTAGTGAACATGAGCAGGCAAAATTTTCACTGGAGTGCTCAAACTTGCTTAATGGGTCTAAATCCCACTGATGGCAGTAAGAAACATTTATTTACTCATGAAGCTTTTTCTTTTAAATACAGGAACACAAAGGAAAAACCCAACAGAGCTCCTTATCCAAAACTCCACTTTCTCTAAAGATGCAAAATAGATAATATATTTTATTTATATTTTTTTTATATATTTATTTGCAGAGTTGTATAAATCAGTCTGAAACAGGAGCAAGGGCATTTGGTTTTTAAATAAGGAATTTTAAAGCTCTGCTATCCAGTGGAAGTTCATTAGATGAAACAATTGTTTGTTTGCTTGATGGAATAGGAGTCATGATCATAGTTAGCATTTACACAGTGAAAAAAACAGCTTTAATTTTGCAATTTTCATGTCATTTACCTGTGGCAAATCTCGGGCTACCTAAAGTAGATAAACAGTTAGGTGATCCAGGGAATGCTGTGTACTCCTGTTTTCTTCACCTTGTTTGAACCTGCTGGCACAAAACCCGTTTGGTAAGATCTCTGTGTATCCTGCTCAACAGTCACTGTGTGTCAACAAGACTTGGCCCAGGGCTAGGGAGCACATAGTAACTCCTCCACAGTAAAGAAATTTATTTTGAAACAGACTCCATGAATTTACTGTAATCTATAAAGGAGAAACAGGACATAGTATAAAAGTGATCTAAACACCTAAACACAATACTGCTGGTTGTTGCACATCTTCCTGACATGTTTCCTTTCTTTCAGATAAATCATATTATCAAAGTGTATCCACAGGCACTTCTTTACAAAAAGTAGATAGATTTAAACAGTTCAGCTGTAGCGTTGTCACCCTCTTCTCTAAACTCTGACAGTGACATAGTCATGGTAGTAAAATTATCATGGTCACTGTTGGATTGTTGGAGCACACACAAGTTTGGAAGAATTTCAAAAAAAGAGTTGACGAGGCACATACAGCGGAGGGAGAAAACAAGATCTTTAGTTTAAATACTATATGCAACAAAATTCCTAAGCTTTTAAAATGGTGCTCATTAGTTACAACGGTGGAACTTCTCCTGCCTAGGAATTTGGTCATATGTTTAGATTCAGACATTTAAATAGCTGTCTCGACATAAACATATTGCAGGTAAACAACTCTAATAAATGTGCCTTTAATTGTTTGGAGTTCAGCATTGATCTTAAAGCTAAACTAACCTAAGCTTATACCCGCCATCTTCTTCCATCTTCATACCTTCTGCATTTCAATCCTTGGCCATCTTGATTGGCCAGGCTTGGATGACATAACTTCCTGTTGTGCATACACAGCTTATTGATTTTTTAATTTAAGGGAGTGATCATGCAGGTAAGAATGCTTTTTACATCTTGCTTTTTATTGTAAAAAGCCTTACATTTGTTTGCAGTTTACACCAAGTATAAAGATAGGGTTAGGCGCCACTTCCTCAGAACATCATAGTAAAGGTTTAACTATGTTTTGTTCTCATACAAATAGATATTTATTCAGATAATACATACAGACTGAATGATCCTGAAGTTCACAGGCCTCAGGCAAGTCGATGATCCTCTGTAAGTATTTATTTCCTGTCAGGTGCAGGTAAATAGGACTTATATACATAAACTGAGTTGCTTCACCTCAAACTTAGATCTATGAGATAGGAACATGGAGTACCCTTCGATGTGCCAGGGTAGTGGTGCCAAGTTGGCTGGAAAAGCATCTTCAGTTCAAATTATGTCAGAAAAAGTTCAAGATGTTCTAGAGAGCATAATTATTTTTTTAATTGCATTTAGATTATTGCATAGAATTATCACTTATTTCTGCTTTAGGAAATACCTTAGACATAAGGACAGACTAGCTATTAATCAGTGGTGGAAAATATTGGTAGTATGGGGGGACCATTTATTTATTGGTGTGAGACTGGTTGAAGTAGTGTTTAAGGTTTGCAAGTGAAGTCAAGTTTAAGTCAGGAATTTTTTTTTTTTTTAGATTTAAAAAAAATGGGGAATGAGAAAACCCCCTGTAAGGATTTGATTGCCATCTTTGCCTCTACTGGAGAGATTCCTGGTAATTATTTTCACCTGGACAGGAATCCAAAATGTTATAAATGTGACCCAATCAAGAATTGAGGAGGATCTCATAATGGTAACACATTTTTCATGAGAGAGAGAAGAGAGAATTTCCTTTCACTTTGTTGAGATACCCAACTTTTTCCTGTGGTGCAAAGAAAATGAAACTGACATGAAGTGTTAACCAGTCCCTGTTTTGTCCAAAACTAAAAATAAATATATATATATATATATATATATATATATATATATATATATTTTTTTTTTTTTTTTTTAAGTGAAGTTTAAAAAGTGTTTAGTTTCTATGTATTAGGCGCCATGTGTTTCTCATTTATTATGTAATCTATCTGTATGTTGCAATATAAGTAAATTATTGGTTTTAGAATATGTTTAATGAAACTTTTTTCTTGAATAACATATAAATATACCATAAACATGCTTATTTCAGGTTACTTGTATGTCCCTTTAAACTCATCTTTTTGGGAACTTTTTCTGCAGTATATATTTACATTGCTGTTGTGAATTGAATAACTAGGATGTATTCATGAAGATTTATAATACTGAAAGGTCCACTTTAAAAATCTGGACATAGGGTAATATTATTTACCAAACATTTAAGACTAAAGGAAACTTGTAAAAAAAAAGAGATGCATGGAAACTGACATTGTGATCTTGTAATTCTAAAAATGCTGATTGTCTGGGTGTCACGCAGACTCATATTTCAAGTCTAATTCACAATATTAGACCTGAAATCAGCAACCTAAAGAAACAATTCTGGCCTACCAGTCTTAGGAAAATGATCATAGAACACTCTTATTGTTCCTTGTTTGCTGAATACATAAACATTCCACTTTGGGATTAAATAACTTCAAATGTTTTTTGTAACTGCCAATATATGCCTCTGTGTAGCCAACAACTATCAGTGGCTGTTTAGATAAATGCATGGGTTTACTGGCCATTCCTTCACTTTTGATATTGTTGTGTTTTAAAGCTTTGGTAAAGGAATATAAAGGGGTAGAACACAAAGAAACAATGGTGGGGCATGCACGTTGATCTTCCATCGGCAATCGCTGGGTGACCTGTTTGAAAGCTGATGCTGTGGATTTCTTTATTTTCATAGCAAATAACTGTGGATCTTTCACAGCTAGAATGAGTTGTGAAAGCTGTGAAAGGAGAGTGTTGGTCAGAGTCACAAAGACACAAGGTGTATTTTCACAAGAAAATACAAGCTAGGATCCCAACGTTAGTCTGAGAAAAAAAAACTTTAGACATATTAAACAGCGGGATATTGTTTTGTAAAAAAAAAAAAAACTTAAGATCTAAACATTACTTAAGTTTATAAAAAGTTCATTATGGAAAGTTACAAGCAGATAGGTGGGGAACATGTAATAAGTCTTCTATGTTCATATAAACTTGGCTTATTCTTTGCCGCGTATATGTGTTAGCACTTGCATAATTTGGAGACAAACACACTTCATCAAGAAGCATTCATGTATGTCCAAATATACTTGTATGTGTGATAAATAGAGACCTGTGTTTTTATAAAATCGTAAAATCGTAAATCATATTGTAATCATTTACCCATTGCTAATTAGCAGGGCTGTGCTCCAGCCATAAACTGGTACTACCCAGATGAGCACCTCCCTTGCTGATTATAATAAGTAATTGAGCGGTTGCCTTTTTATTGTTGTAAGATCTGAATGAAGCAGTTTCCTAACCTGTCCTAAGTTTACCTTTGGGTGTTGGAATGTTTGGGTGGAGAAAACCTAGAAGTAACCAAGAATCCTGCATGAGTATGAGCTCTGCCAAAAGCAGGAAGGAACTTGTGTACCAGATCAATCTCTATCTACATGAGCTCAAGGACAAGCCACACCTAATAATTCACCATAAAGTTAAAAAAAATATGCTGAGAATTACCACTGTGTCTACACGATGAAACAAGCAAAAATTACCTTAGAACAAACTGGTGGGTATTGTTCTAGGGTGTCAGAATATGAGATCAAGATCTCCAAAACGGGTATTTAGTGGAGCAGGAACTAAAAATGTAAATTCTTGAGTGTGGAAATGAAGAAGGAAAACCTATCTTGCATTTTCATTTACCATGATGCATTTGGGGGGAAAAACCTTAACTGTCGGGACAAGTGATGTAAGGTCTCTTCAGTGGGGATGCAGACTGCAAAAAAATCATGTTTTCCACGTAAAGAGGGAAGGTGAGAGCTTGTCAGTGTAATACTATTACTGTCTAAGCCTTCTTGTCCCAGTGACCACCGATACCCAAATTTCTTAAACTGCTGTCACATGGACCATATGTGAAGTAATATCTTCACACAAAGGGGTCACAGACAACAATCTATTATGGCCAAGTTTTATTAACTCCTTTTTTTTTTGATTCTCACATTAAATAACTATTTCACCCCCCCCCCCCAAAAAAAAAAAAATAAATTCTATGAGGGCATATTTTTAAAGCAATAATTCTGATTCTTGAAGTTACCATGATTAAGTCAACGGTGAAAGTTTGGTGAAAAATCATGTTCTTTTAATTGCTTTAAAAAGATGTCCCATACTGACACACTAATAGCTTGTCACCCTCTACAGGATCATCAATTACTGTTCTTGTCTGCCGGGGAAAGTCTTTGAAGCAGGTTTATGTTGTAGGCAATGGCATTCTCTGGCATTTAATGTTCCCCTCATAGGAACTAATAGGGGTCTATTTATAAGGCAGAAAATTTGACATTTGCTGAAATATTCTCTGGTGGAGAATATTCCAGGTCCATATATTTCAATGTCAGTAGTTGATTCTCCACCAGGAAATGTTTCAGTGAATGTCAGATTCACTGCTTTATAAATAAATCTCATAATGTATTTTAGGGTTTCAGATTACTTTATTGTGACTGTCACTTAAATAAGCTATTATTTTTGACAAATAGAAAAGTGCTGTGATCTTCTATGAAGAAACCAACATGTCTGCATAGTACATAAGAGATAAATAACATTTACAGTGGTGTTCAGAATAGCAGTTTGCTCAAAATGTGAATAAAGCTCAAAATCCTTAAAAAAGCTTTTATTTCCAAATACAATAGTACATTGGGAACACTTCCCATTCTATTCCAAATCAAATCATAAAGAAAAATGTATCAAATTTGTGTTATTCCTTTAAAGGTAATGAATAGTGTTGATGTTCGAATTCGGGTTGTCCCTATATTCGACCCGAATATGGCTGTTCGAATTTGGATAGACCCGACCCGAAAAACACAGCAAAAATTTGGGGGGAAAAAAAATGAAAATTTTTCCTAAAATAATTTATTTTTATGTGTTTTTATTTTAACTTGTTCTTTTTTTATTTTTTACAGGTTATCCGACAATGACATTATGAATCATAATATCATTGTGTGATTTCTGGACCGTGCGAGCTTTGTGGTCACAGCTCATTGAAAGCAGGTGCCTTCAATTAGCTGTAACAGCAGGCAATACGAGGGCAATAGAGGTTGAATGGAGATACTATCTCCATTCATTACCTCTACTGCTCTGTGATTGGCTGAGAAATAGAAAACCGTGATGACAGCTCAAGCATCATCAGGGTTTCCCTTTCCTCAGCCAATCAGGGAGCAGAGCAATCAGCGGAGCTTTACTATGCTGACAGCTCTGCTCCCCTGATCACTCGTCATTTTTACTTATATTTTAACCCTTTCAGGGAATGAGTAAGGGGATTTATGTACCCCTGTACTCATTCCCCTGGGTGGGGCGGTGAAGATCTGGGAGTCTCCTTATTAAAGGAGGCTTCCAGATTCCAAAGTCCTGCTAAAAATGTTTATAAAAGCCCCCATTGTTTTCAGTGGAAGCTTTCATAAAAGCTTAAAAACGCTTGAAAAAGCCTCCATTGAGTTCAATGGAAGTGTTTTCCCACGTTTATCCAGCGTTTTAATTTTTTAAATGTTGCAAGCAACGTTTAAGATAACGCTCAAAAACGTGCCTGAAGGAAACGTCCTGGTGTAGATTAGCCCATGGGAATGCATGGGGACTTCTAACATGGGCTTTAAAAAGCCTCAGGTTAAATGCTGGGGAAACAGTCCGTGTAGACTAAAGCTGCATACACACGTCCAATAATTATCGTTAGAAACGACTGACGAACGACCAATGAACAACCGATTGGCCAAAAAAAAGTAACCAAGGACGCTGACGAATGAGGATTGTCGTTGGAAATGAACGACCGCCACGGTGGATCTGATTGGCCGACGATCTTTCACCATCTATCGTGTGTACAGTATTGTGTCGTTCAGTGATTGTGCATGTTTCTGCGGTACACTTTCTCCTTTACATGTCCCTCCCTGCATCGTTCAAACAATTGTATCTAGCGTGTGGACACTATTGGTGGATTATATATGAACGATCATATTGTTACAGCATGTACAGAATTGTGCACAATATGATCTTTCAAGTATAATTGTGCATAATTGTTGATCGGTCGTAATCGTTCATTTTCTAACAATAATTATTGGAAGTGTGTACCTAGCTTTAGCCTAAAATTGATTTGACAGGTGCTCTTTAATCTTCATGTGAAGTACAGGGGTATGTAATAGTGTTATGTATCTTTTTATAATGTATCTTTTTATGTATCCTTTTACAATGTATTTTTTTACATCTGTTTGGAGGCTGTAGAAGCTTTACACAGTGCTGAAACAAACCTGAATTTTTCCTCCCATTGACTTTAATGGTGTTTGACTTTGACATTCGACCACCCGAATTTTTTTGCTATATTCGAGTGAATGACTTCCGAATCGAATAGTGAGCTATTCGACCAACACTAGTAATGAAGAAAAGGGAATATTGGGCTGTTCAAAAAAATAGCAGTGTCTGCATTTTTCTTTACAAATTCAAATATTCACTGTATAAACTGAACAATGTTTTAAGGTTTTGATTACCTTTGAATCACTGAACTAATATGTAGGTGTATAACCAATGTTTCTGACAGTGCTGTACATCTTCTGGCACCTGTAAACAGGTGTTCCAACCCAGGATGATTGGACTACTTTCCACAATTCTGCATTTCTTGGTTTTGCCTCATAAACAGCATTTTTGTCACCCACAAATATTCTATTGTATTAAGGTCCAGGGATTGGGCTGGCCAGTGCATAATGCCAATCTTGGTGGTCTGGAAGCAGGACGCTGCTCATTTACTGCTGTGTTTGGGTCGTTGTTTGTTGAAACTTTCAATTTCAAGGGCGTTTCCTCTTCAGCATAAGGCAACACGACCACTTCAAGTATTTTGATGCGTGCAAACGGATCCATGATCCCTGGTATGTGATAAATAGGCCCAAAGTATGAGAAACAGTCCTATATGATGATTGTACCTCAATGCTTCACTGTATTCACACTGTACTGTTGCTTGAATTCAGTGTTTGGGGTCATCTGACAAACTGTCTGTGAATCCTAAACCCAAAAGGAACAATTCTACTTTTATCAGTTCACAAAATGTTGCAATTTTCTCCTTATGCCAGTCAATGTGTTCTTCATATTCAATACTGGGACATTGCAGGGGCTTCAGGGGGTGAAGCTTGGCTTCACATTGGTGCCTTGTAATTGTAACAGTACTCACAGGTAACTGCAGACCTTCTTTGATCTTCCTGGACCTGATCATTGGTTGAGTCTCTCCCATTTTGGCTTTTCTTCTATGCATTCCAATAGTAGTTTTCCAATTTCTTCCACGTTTCAGGCATTGGTTGTGTCCTTCAGA
Source organism: Pyxicephalus adspersus (assembly GCF_032062135.1). Taxonomy (NCBI): domain Eukaryota; kingdom Metazoa; phylum Chordata; class Amphibia; order Anura; family Pyxicephalidae; genus Pyxicephalus; species Pyxicephalus adspersus. The sequence goes on along the minus strand of NC_092871.1, from coordinate 51,071,525 downwards.
ACAATGTCTTGAACTACCCATATTGCCCAGATTATGCAATATAATCATCCTGTACAACATTTGCTGCATTCCTTCGTTAAAAAAGGGTTATAATTGTCACCTGTCCTTTCATAAAGAAAATGGCCTCACTAATTGTAAACTCGCACTGCTATTATTTTGAATTTAATCAATAATGATTAAATTACTGATTAAAAATCAGTAGCATGCCTGTCGTGTCTGTTGTTTTCTACAATACAATTTTTCTACACCTACTAGTTAATTATGTGATAGATGAGGTAAGTGATGTTGGACTGCTATTATTCTGAGCACAACTATATGTATAATGAGTAACACAGACAAACAGTGTATAAGGAAACATACAGCAAATTAGGGAACCCTCCTATGTGGCCTTACAATTTAAAGAGATTGATTAAAAGTTAATTAGCCTCACTCCAAGTGCTGGTTTATGACCAGGATTTGGGAGGTGATTTCTATATCAAAGCAGCATTCATCAGTCCTTGCAGCATGTATATAATTTCAATATGTACAAGTATAAAATGTTTACGTTCTTTCATCTGCTGTTTTTTTTTTAACAATGAAACTGTTCCAAACTTGAATTAGGCTTTGCAAATTAACCAAGTGTATCTATAGTCATTTTCTTGTAAGGGACTAAGAAAGGAAGTATTAGAATCCCTGCCCATTTTTATAGGTCTATGTCTCTACTAGGCAGATTCACCCTCACTATATGTTATGGGGACCACTGTCTCCAGTGCACAAAGTTAGGAGAATTTTTTTTACATTTTACAGTCCTTACCAGAAGAGGAACTCAAGTGTTGTGTATTAGTTTTGCCTCTCCTCTTAAATTGTAAACTCTTTTGGGCAGCTGACAAACTGACAGGTTTGCCTCCAAATAGGTTTTAAAGATGTCCTAACAGGCAGGCAATATATACCTTCCTTTTTGCTCCCCTACAGCTTCATTTAGAAACCAGAAGCAAAGAACAATACCCAGCACTTTCAAAGATGGGGAAACACAGGAGTCATTCCCCTTCCAATCATTTAACAACACCTGTATACATCAAACTGAACTCTTATGTGTATATGCAGGACAAAATGAAAAAAGGTGTAACAGACAGGAAGAGTTAACAGAAACATTTATTTTTTAACACATAATACAAAACAGTTTGAATCTCTTCTATAAGAAGAAAAATAACACAGACATTGACTTACACACCAACTGGCTGTACACTTTATGACAATATTACCATCTCACCACAATAACACCCAGCTGGTTACAATGTCAAAAATGAAGGACTCGGAATCACATGATTCACGAATAATGTATTCATAGTAGTTCATTACAATTATATTCTTCCTTTCCATATCCCATTGTAGTAAGGGAGAAAAAGAAAAATCTGTCTGCAATAGGTAACAAACACTATATGACCAACATTTAGTGTCAGATATATTATAAATGTGTCTCAGTGTTGTAAAGTGTTTTCAAACTGAGAAGAGAGAGGCCTTGGGTTAGGTAAAAATATTTGCTGACATTAAACTTTAAGTTCTTCTAATAATGTATCACATGAAAACTGCTTAACCTGCTTATGTCATGTTTGCTGTTACCAAGGGCAAGTTTGCCTTAAAGTGAATCTGTCTTGAACACTAACACTGGTGTAAACTCTTCCAAAACAGCTCTAATATATACCCTTAATTTATGTTTGATGTAAGATGTTAAGATGTAAAAATGTAGAGATGTGACAAAAAACAATACATTTTAATTTATCTGTGGTTGTAAATGTAAAGGATCTTAAAAATATGCCCGAACTATGGACAGCAGAAAAAGAACCACATTTTTCTCTAAAAAAACAAATCAATAACAAAAGTACAAAGTATAAAGTAAAGCAAGTCCTTCTGTTAAAAAAAAACAAACAGTCAGGCCAAGGTATTAGGTGCAGCAAAAACTAAAGTAATAAAATTGAAGGGCCTCATGATCTGAAATACGAGATGTCTGTGTTGGTCATACAAACAGACCTGACCCTCCTTAGTAGACATCCAACATAAAAAGGAAATATCCATTAGCTTCTGCTGGCTATACAGAAAAATTTGTATTTCAGATATCCCTCAGTAAACTTTGTGAATATATTACAGGTGCATTGTGTGCTTTTATCATACAACTCAGGCAAAAAACTTCCCCACTTAAAAAATGTAAACAAAATAAGCCTATATACCAATAACAATGATAAACTAAGAGTAACAAGACTACATTACGATTATGCCAACTCAGCTGATATTAAATACACAAAGTACTCTGAATAGGCTTTAGCCAATCGATACTCTACACTGAAACAAAACTTTTTCAGGCAAAAACCTTACTCACAGACCAAAAATAGGGAGCAATTTTTTAAAGTGACCAGTCAGATTCCAATGGACTGCTGGAAAAAGAAGACATTAAAATTAAAATGCAAGGTCCACCTATTAGGTTGGAGTTCACCTTTACCTGTATCACTACAGGATAGTAAATATAAAGTGTACCATTAGGGGGAAAAAAGTATAAACTTATCATTTCCCCATCTTCTGCCCAAGATGTATAAGTGAGAGCGATGGCATGCATTTTCTGGCAAGATCCTGGGGAATTAAGAACTGACCAAATCTATTGCCTAAAATGAGTTATTAATAAATATAAAAAAAAATTGTTGTCTGCATCACCAAAACATTTGGGCCTTCCTAAAAGCTACAATAATTGATCAATTCCACCCATAATATACATTTTAGCTTTGGGAAATCACTTCCTGGATTTTTATAAGCCTCTGGGATGCCAGCCTTTTTGTCTCCAATTCTACTCACTAGGCCACAGCTATTCTTACACCTCCCTGCAGTACAACTTCACACTAATTTATTCTACATTACAAAGAATTTATAAAAGATGTCTAAGCCCTTGTTTGGCTTTGCAATAGCTTAGTTTGGCAGAAGTGGGAGTTGTGGTGGGGATACCTCCCAAATGGTGATATAAAAGGAGTACACAATATCAGCTCACCAGCAAACATGGGGAGAGATTGGCCATCAAATGCTGCTGGCACCTGTCTGCTGTCAAAAGATGTCATGGGAGGACCATGGAAAAGCATTTAATGGTCAGCTACTTTGCTACTCCTGGAATTACCTGGGACAGATTCGACTATGACCTAATACCTGCTACTGACTATTTTCTATAAGAGAATAGCAAAAAAAAAATATGTAAAGTGAACCGTCTTTTTCCCCACACTAGGCAGATTTAAAGGTTCATTCACTGCTGGCAACCACAGATGCACGTAATCACTATCCTAGCTATAAGTAACATCAGAGAGGTCGTCCATTGCAAGCTCCAGGTCAAGATTTGGAACTTACACAGGACTGAATATGCTTTCCTTGCCCTTTTGTGACAGCACTAGGGATGTCAGCTTCCAACCCATAAGCACCAGCAATGTCATGTGAGAAGGGAGTGGGTCACATGTTCTTCCATGATCGTTTCCAGGGACAGTTGAAAAAACAAGCACTGTGCACACAGATACATTCTGTTTTATGAAGAAGGTAGGAAGAGGAGGTGCAAGCAGAATCCTACCATGAATAAACACATCTCCAAAAAAATGGAGATGTTCCCAATTGGCATTCAATCAACCTGCCACCAACAATAGATTAACAATCTGCTAGAATTTTTGCCCGAGACAAGCATCGTTTTTCTCTTGTGATAACGATTGGACATAACTTCCGATAGGTTACAATAAAGTGATCAATACCTTTATTATGCATTTTTTAAACTACAAACAAGTGAATCACAGTTTCTGCTACCCGGCTTCTTGAACATGCAAAGCTAAAAGACCCAAAAATGGTCACTTATGCCTGGCATACCGCAAAAACATATGTATATGGGAGAAACCTAAACAGGCTGATGGTTGCGATTGAAACTGGAGCCTTACACCAGTGAAAAAGGAAAAAAAAAAAAACAATGGAGGGAAATCTAATTTTTATTCTCCACTATTTACATATATAGTGGGTTCATCACATATTTTTAGTAGACAGTAGAAAAAGAAAACGTAGGAGGGTTGTCAACACTGGAATTAAACTTCTAAGAAGACTTACAAACACATTTCAAACAAACGTTTGAACAAACAACAACAGAAAATATTCAAGTAAGTGCTATGGATTTTAGCTTATTTACCGATTAAAAATCAAACCCCCCCCCAAAAAAAAGGACACCAGAAAGATTCACCTTGTAAAAAGGAACCATTTTTCAAGCTCAAGATTGTACAGACCACGAAAGAGACCATTGCACAATACCAACTCTGCTAAATATTTGAAATAGGTTATTCAGTGTGAAAAAACATAACATGATTCATCATGGTCACACCTAATTCTGCTCTATTGCCAAACAAAAAATAGAAGTCCATGAATTTGGCAAAAACATCTTTTTTTGTTGTTTGTTATTTGTAACACCATCACAAAAAAAAGCAGCTAAGGACGTTTCTAAAATTAAAATTTAAAGTGCAATTGCATTGCTAAACTTTGAACTCAAATACTTAAGATGGCTCTGCACCAAGATACAACAATTAAATTAAATAAAAAGTCAACTAAAATGGCAGCCTTTGTGCCTGTTTCTCCACAGGCTGAATCTTTATTTTTTTTCCAACATTCGTGCCTGCCAAATATTGCAAAAAGGATTTTCCAGGTGCACAATTTATAATGCCCTGGTAAACAAAAGGTGCAACTAGTTAAAGAAACGAAAAAAAAAAACCCTTGCATTACCAAGCTAATTTGAGCATTTAGTACTAGAGTTATTTTGGGCAAATGCCACATTTCCTTTTTTCTAAAGCTACAAAATGTTAACCCACAGTAAGGACAGGAGGTTGTCCCACTTATCTCATAATGACAAAACAGCATTTGGCACACAGTTCTGTCAGGGGATCACTGTAAATCATGGTGATCTCCAGCTTAATTATATTGTCCATAGCTGTTAACAGCCTTGTCACAATAAATAGGTTGATTTCAGACATCTTTTGTGCTGTATCCTTACTGGGTGAATTTCTCTTTGTACCGGTGATACCCTTGCTAACCCCAGCATGTTGGATTTTTTCAAGAGAGGAAGGGGAAATCAACCCAAGTACAACCAAAAAATTAAAAACCCCAAAACAGTTTTAAAAACTTGCCCCATGCCATCCAGCTATAATAAACATTTTTGGCTAGAACTGGGTTGTGTAATTTGGTTAGGACAGGTCTTATTCATCCGGCAAGCCAATCTTTTTGGCCCTTCCTTCTTTAGTAAGATAGAAAAGAAAAAACACAAATGTTTTGTACCCAGCCAGAGTGCAGGTACCACCTATGAGGCCAGATTGGTGCTTGCTGTTGAAGGAGAGAGAAGAAATACATCAGCATGAATTATTTTCTTTAACCTAGTTTCATGCACAAAAAGTCAATTGTAGGGCCAGTAATTGCACAAAGGAGAAATAGGCTAGGAGTCTCCTAGCCGCCAAAATAAACAACACATTTCTTCATTTCAAGGAGCATTCTCCTTAAAGATACATTTCAAAAATTGCTGTTCTAGCAACTCAAGCTTTCAATGTAAGGTCCTTTAAGATGCTTATTAAACTGCCTACATAGCAATCCCACAGTCCCAAACTAGTGTGTGAATTTTACATTGAAAAAATACAAGATTTTACAAATTAATTTGGAATACACAAAAAAATAGCTCATTGGGCTGGTGGTGTGGATCCTCACACTAATTTTTTTTATGAAAAATATTGCAGCCAAATAGTAGTAGTGATCCTTTAAAAAAGCTTTAAAGCACGCATTTGCAGTTTCCAAACTACTGGGGAACATGACGTTTGAATGTTTAATGTGCAAAATATGCACAAAATATGTTTAATGCGCAAAATATGCCTTAAAAGTTCTGGGAGCTCAATGCAAGCATTTACAGGTAGTGATCCCTGACACTTGTGATTTTTTTTGCCCCAGGTGCAGTTGCAAAATAATACACACAAGGGCTGGCAAAGTAAGAAAACAAAAAACGCTTAAACCCTTTGGAACGTCATTCCAATGACAAGAACCCCAAAAAAGGTTAACATTCATTAAACAAGTCACAGTTAACAAAAACTGTTTTTACTTCAGCTAGCACAACAATTGTTCATTTAACTGAAGGGGCTTTTTATTAGTAACACTGAAAAACTCTCCACTTGAGGCCAGGTGACTTCAAGCCAAGAAGGTTTTATCAAGGCTTGAAGGCTGGGGTATCTGCTTTAGAAATCCATTTATATAGAGGAGACTACAGCTAAAATGTGCAAAATACTCTGCTCACAATGCTCCAACTACCTAAGAAATAGCTTGAATATACAGAGCAATTGGTGAAACTGGAATAGCCAATTTAGTGAACATAAATATCTCTAAACTACAGCTTGGACATCTTTTTTTTTATCAAAATGTTGCATGAACCACCACATGAAGCACCACAGACCACACTGATGTGTTGTCCTTCAAATTAAAATCTGCTTATTGCTTAATATTATTATGATAGTGTTTCACAAGACCAATAATATTGAAAGGAATTGCCCCGTAAAATCAGATATAAACCAGACTTCTTTAGTGGTCAGCCAGGGCCGACTCGCCTTTTGAAGCATGGTAGGACTTGGAGCAGGAAGTGACATGGCGGTGGAAACTATCTCTCCACATAAACCGCTTGCCACAAATGTTACACTCATATGGTTTAATTCCTGTGTGGATTTTCATGTGACCAACCAGATGATGTTTCATTTTGAACTTTTTTCCACAGACGCCACACCCGTAAGGTCGCAAGCCCAGATGCATACTCATGTGTCTGTCCCTCTGGCTCTTGTGCGTAAAGCTTTTTCCGCATTGGCAAGGATAGAGTTTATACACCACAGCCGTGAAACCTGAGGATGAGCTTTCTTCCTTAATACCAGCAGGAACATCCATACCTTCCCTGAACCCAGCAGATGCATTATCTGCTGCATGGGCCTCAAGTTGTTCCTCCCTCTCCCCCGAAAATTCTTCCATTGAAGCGCCATAGAAGTCTACATGTTCATCATAATGGCTGTTGTCACTGGATACTTCATTCTCTATGGACTTTTTGTTGCAGAAATCAAAACTGTCTACAACTGCTGAAGACTGAATTGGAGGCTCAGTTGGCTCTGAATTTACAGACTCCGAGATATGGTCCTCAAAAGGAGGGTGAGCTTCAACGCCTTCACAATCCTGCTCAAACCTTTCTGGCTTGACATGGATCCATCTTTTGTGGGACATGATACTAGGCTTTATATACAATGGGCGGGAGTAGTGATAATCTGCACTGTCACTGGCCCCTTCCTCTCCATCTTGGCTTGTTAATTCTGTACTTAATTGGTCATGTTCTGTGGAAGAGTTGCTGGGCAGATATTCGTGTTCAGTGAGCTGAGAGCACATTTCATCATCTTTTGGGCTCTCCTCCTCATTCTCAACATCTCGTATCTCTACAGATTTTCTGTATTCAGCTTGACTATTCGACCCCAGCTCAAAATTTTCATTTAGGCCAATATAGTTGCTGCTGCTGGGTGACTGGCGATCATTGATATGGGTAGATTTTTGACACAAGAGAGTTGGATTGCTTTCCAGAAGTTCTGTACACTTGTCAACAACGTGCCACATCTGAAGAAAGCTTGCTGCTGTTAAGTAACTCACAATCTCGTGAGCTGGCAGAGTCAATCTTCCTGTGTATGTAGACAAGAGGATGTTCTCAAACACCCTTGGGTTCATGACGTCAGGAAGGACAACTCTGCGGCTGTTTTTGAGCAGAACCTGGTCACAGAAGTATGGTGAACTGGCAGCCAGGACAGCCTTGTGTGCCCGGAATAGGTGGCCTTGTACCACAATGGAGATGTCACATAACTGTCCTAATTGGCGCTGCTGGTTTAACTTCTGAAGTATATTGCTTGAAAAGTCAGGAAATTCCACACGAAATAAGTTCAGTCCTGGTTCCATCTCATCAAAAGTGATTCTGGAATGAGAAGGCAATATCAGTACATAAATATTTTAAGTTGTAAATGAATACCTCCCTTTCCACCATGTTATATGGACTTTTATTTTCTTTCCCCACTATATATATATTATAAAAAAATCCAAAATTAAAATTCATTTTGTTCCAGGTTGTTATGCAACAAAACAGGACAACCACTAGGAGGAATGAATATATTTGCAGGGCACAGCAGGTGTGATTTACTTCAGTTTTAATAATTTTAACCAGTGTTTACTCTGGAGGAAATACTGGGAGAAAGTGTGAAAAATATAATTCAGCACATTATTTATACATTTTAGTATGTAACATTTAATACCTCTCCCTGAACCTTGTACGTGTAAACAGCCTCAACTATATGCCCTGCCTATTCAAAGTGGCAAAACTTAGACCGGGCTACAAAAAAAATAATAAATTGTATTATTATTTTTACCTTGTATTTATATAGTATGGACATATTATGCAACGCTTTACAAAGTCCATTTTTTTTATCACTAGCTGTCCCTCAAAAGGGGCTCACAATCTAATGCCCCTAACATGGTCACATGTCATTAACACAGTGAAGTTTTTAGGGGAAGCCAATTAACATAACTACATTTTTGGAATGTGTGAGGAAACTCACACAAACAGGAGGAAAACATACAAACTCCATGTAGATAGTACCCTGGCTGGGATTGGAACATGGTACCTAGTGCTGCAATGGTCAGAGTAATAACCACTAAGCCAAATGTGCTGCCCAATATCTTTATATTTTTAACAAGCAAGAAGAAAACAAAAACTGAGTTAAAGTAAATCTTCACTGACCCCTGTAGCCAGAGGTGCTCTTGAGAAACTCTAAAGTTTTCAGCCTTAGCTTTTCAGGTTTAACTTTCTCTTGGTAGCTTAGTTCCCCTTGCCAGCAGTTAGATAACAGTCCACCAGCCTTCTCTAATATACAGAGAAAATAAATCACTAATGTAGAAGCAAGACAGGAGCACAGAAAAATAGAGATAAAAATTCCTGAGACCCAACTGGACTGAATTCACAGTTTCTGCAGTAAACTTTGAACATAAATTGCAGCACAGTGAATGTAACTACAGTGGTAAGTGATAGCCTATTTTATAGTTTCATAACAGTTTGGTAAAATATATTAATATTTGAAAATCTATAAAGTATATTTGACTAAAACTGTTCTTTCAGTGACTGAGAAATAAGGCTTGGAGGTAAGAAAGACAAGAAAATAGCTATCAGATTTCATCTGTTATTTAGATGAAATATAAAATGTATATTTTTTTTTAAATAATTGATATGTTTCTAATGTATTACTAAAAATATGGAACAAATAGCTAAATGGACAACATTAGTAAAAGACCTCATTCTCACTATAGGAAAGTACATTGGTGTGCATTATACTGCAGCATAATGCATATATTGGAACATCAGATATGGCTTTCTTTTTATACCGTATTTTTCGGACCATAAGACGCACCGGACCATAAGACGCACCAGTTTTTAGAGAAGGGAAATGAAGAAAAAAAAAGATTCTGAAACAAATTTTTTTTTAACAGCCTATGTGTAGGCTGTATTTGGACCATAAGACGCAGGGACTTTTTTCCCCCACTTCTGGGGGAAAAAAAAGTGCGTCTTATGGTCAGAAAAATACGGTATATTAGAGCACAATAGTTTTTCTTGAATAAATAATTGATTGATTTCTATGCAGCCTGATATCTTTGTGTATCACACTGTATGTGAACTGAAGTTGTGGATCTTCACTGACCTACTGCATTTGGATAAATATGATGCTGCTTTCTAGTCGCTGGAGTCTGGAAAATCTCACATTTTGCAGCAATTCCCTCTTCTGCGATATCTGCTGCAACACAAACAAAAGTTAATTTGACTAAAAATGCTTGTCCCTAAAAAATAAACAACCATTATTATTTAGATGCAAATGATTGGGGGGGGGGGGGGGTGGATACCCATTCAGTGTCAGCCTGATCTTGATGAAGGTAACATTTTTAGGTTTGGGTAATATGGAGACAGTTATGCTTCAGGTTTATTTTAGGTTATGAAATGTTAGTTACGTTAGGCTACTTCCAAAGCCGAACACAAAAACTTTCAGTATACATTTAGACTTATGCATGTGGTAACACACATATAATATCTCCTGCATCGTGACACCATTCATTTTGGCACCACAACTCACTATAGAACCACATCTTTGTTGAAGGGTGCCACAACACACAGTAATGTAAGGTATTTTGTTGCAGTATGGAACATTAGGAAAAAAAAAGCTATTGTGTTTTTTACTTACACGTTTGGATGCATTAGCAGCTCTTGCATTTTGAATGGGCTTCCTCAAAAAACAGATCTATATGGACTTCTAACATATTCCTCAGTTGGCAAAAGTTATACATCTACTTAATAATCAAACTACAAAGCCCAGATACACATACATATATAATTCTAAAGGGATATGGTAGATGTATACAATATATAGAGACCAGTAAGTATCTCATTGATGGGGGGCTGTGATAACTGTATATAATGTGTATGGAGGAGTAACTGCACTGGCTGCGGGGACCGGCGGGGATACAGGTAAGTAAAAAAATATGCATTCGGACCATAAGACGCACCCTGATTTTCCCCCCACTTTAGGGGGAAAAAAAGTGCGTCTTATGGTCCGAAAAATACGGTATATATAATTTATACAGTGATGTGAGGAGTGTATAGTTACAGTAACGGCTGTACCTGATCTATCGATGGCAGTGACAGGTTTATGTGATGTACAGGGAGGGGAGACAGACATAGGTGACAGCCAGAGACATAGAGGGAAGATGGCAATATATAATGGGACGTACAGAATTTAAAGAGGTTATGAAGGATAGAAGTCCCAGGTTCGAATATCAGTCGGGGAACTATCTGCATGGAGTTTGTAGGTTCTCCCATGTTTGTGTGGGTCTTCCCCGGGTACTCCGGTTTCCTCCCACATCCCAAAAACATGCAGATAGGTTAATTGGCTTCTCCCAAAATTGACCATAGACTGTACTAATGGCATATGACTATGGTAAGGACATTTGATTGTGAGCTCATCTGAGGGACAGATAGTGTCATGACTACGGACTTTGTACAGCACTGCGTAATATGCCAGCACTATATAACTACAAGATAATAATATATAACATGGTCAGTGATACTCAAATGGATAGGATTTACAGAGGGATGTGGTGAATATATAAGGAATACCAAATTGTAACAAATGTATAAAGGGACATGAGGAGTATACGAAAATAAAGTATAAAGATATCGCACAGACGAGCTGATGTTCACACCTGACACAGAGTAAAAGGAATACTCTGTGTTTCCAGAAAGGTATATATGTTGTACAGTAGGGTTTGCTGTGTACAATGTAAAAGCAGGGGTGTGCAGATTGCAGGCCGGTCACACATGACACACATACACAAATCTGTCAGTACCAGGCCAGCCTCACCCCTCACCCCTCACCCCTCACATCTCACATCTCACATCTCACATCTCACATCTCACATCTCACATCTCACATCTCACATCTCCGCCGGGCCAGCTGACTGCTCCCGAGCAACCACGGCCGGAAGTGCTCACATCGCTCCCAGGCCGCGACTAACAGACCATTTACGACTCTGTGACAGCAGACCACGCCTTTTCCGGCGCTGATACACCAATAACAACTCTAAAACTTCCTGCTCATCTCCGCCCAATGCTATCCCGGTCCCGCCCCCTGTGAACATTGGGCAGGTAGAACGTAGAACTATGAAGAATGTGAAATAGTGCAGTGCTGCCCTCTAGTGCATAGAAAGAATTTTTTTTCAAGATCTCAAAAGGTTATGAAAAGATCAATTTACAATATTTGCAGATAAAAAAAATTAAAAAACTGTAAAAAACACTGATGAAGAAAACATTTGCAATAAAGTGTGAAAAGATTACAGCACCCCTTTTAAAGTATACAATTATACTGTAAAAACCCAAGCAATTACCAAGATGATTTTTTAAATTTATGCTTAATTTTAATATTATTATAACCAAACTGTATTTATATAGCACCAACATATTACACTGGCAGGGGTTGCAAATGATGGAAATATAGAAATAGAGACACAGTAGGAGTTTACAATCCAAGAGGGGGGCGGAAGTACCAAAGCACTTTTATTTAAATAACAGGCAAGGTCACGTGCCCAAATCTCAAGTGCCCAAATTATAAGTGCAATGGGAATTAACCCAGGGAATTCCACCATCATCATCATCATCATTCTCTACTAACATCACTGCTGAATGAATTCACCATCTTCATCTGCCTGCAACTAATGTTCATTTATCTCTAATTCTACAGGTACGTCTCCCACTCTGCCAAATCTCAGCACTGTGTATGAGGTCCTGTCACTTTCACCTACGCAACATCTCCAAAATCTGCCCCTACCTGTCCCCTGAGACCACCAAACTCCTTGTACATGCTCTTATCATCTCCCGTCTGGACTACTGTAACATCCTCCTAGAAAAGCCCAGATACCAATAGAGTGCATGATTTGGAGTAGAAGGGGTGATTAACAGTGTCAAAAACAGAGGAAAGATCAAGGAGAAGGAGCAGGGAAAAGTTGTCTTGAGACTTAGCTCTGATGAGGTCATTGGTCACTTTAGTAAGGGCTGTTTCAGTGGAATGGGAAGGATGAAAACCAGACTGGAGGGGGTCAAGGAGAGAGTTGGTGCTCAGGTCGGTGAGTCTTTTGTAGACAAGGCGTTCAAGAAGTTTGGAAACATATGGGAGGGGGAGATAGGATGGTAGTTAGAGGGTAGCGAGGGGTCTATTTAGGGTTTCTTCAGTATTTGGGAGAATAATGGAATGTTTAAAAGCTGAGGGGTATTTACCAGTACAAAGAGAGAGGTTAAATACTTCTGTTAGTGCGGGGGCCAGGGTGGAGGAATGGGCACAGAGTAGATCAGAGGGAATTGGATCAAGCAGACAGGTAGTAGATGGAGATGATGAGAGAACAGAGGAGACATTATTCACAGTAACAGGGAAGATGGGGGCCAGTGATGATTTACAGGTGGAAGGGGAGGATATGGTGGCCCAGTGAGCAGAGACATCATGTCTGATTTTGACAATTTTATTTTATTTTAAGTAAGTGGCAATGTCTTGGGCAGAGAAGGTCGTTGTGGGGGAGCAGGTGTGGGATTGAGGAGAGAATCAATTGTTGAGAAAAGGATGTGTGGGTGGGATGCTTGAGAGGAAATGACAGCTGAGAAATTATTTTGCTTGGTGATAGTGAGTTCAGTGTTAAAGTGTTGTAGTCTGGTTTTGTAATCCATGCAGTTGGCACTGAAACCAGATTTCCTCCAGATTTGTGCTCAGCTGCACGAGCAGTCTTTTGTAGCTGTTTGGTGTGATTGTTGTGCCAAGGTTGGGGATTAGCAGGGCAGGGGTAGCGGAAGGTGGCAGGGGCAACTTAATCCAGAGCCAAAGATTCTGGTTGAACTGAGCGGCAACTTTATCTGGAGAAGTTATTTTTGCTATATCACATATCCTACTTAGCTAGTGTGTACCAATATTTATTTTAGTTTTGAAGAGAATGGAAAGCTTGCAATCCCTATCAGGTTTTTTTTTTTTGCAGTCTGGGCTTGAGGGGTTAGGGAGATTTCTCTTCACTTATACTAAATATGCAATATATACACTAAAGATGCAACAGGGATGGGAGGACATTTCTCCAAAGTGAACAATGGAGGATTTTTTTACATTCACCTTAAATGGTTTTAAACACAAAAGTATACATGGGCCCAGGTTACAACTCTTGTGACCTATTTCTATCCATTTTGATCACCCTGCTGTCCATAGGACCAGTACTTTTACACTTAATGTGTTTGGGAAAGCGATGTCCATCCTATATTACACATATAATAATTATTTAATCAACAGTTTTTGTGTTACCTTTGGCTAGAACAAGAAAGGGATAGGCCCTCTGTTAGGTTTCTATTGATATCTGAGGGGCATTAGAGAGATTTATCCTAACTTCCAGCTCTTCTAAGTTTTCACCAAACAGGAAGTGAGGAGAACTCGCCAACCGCAGCATAAATAGAAATAAAACATTACATTTTGTAGATTAGGGGAAGGCAACAACCCCATGTCTGTGCTGTAGAAAAATCTTTCTGGTTAAAGCTGCATACACACGAGCAATTTTTGTCGTTGGAAAGGATCTTTTACAATCCTTTCCAACGACAAAGGACTACACGATGGATGAACGGTGTTGTACATACAGCACCGTTCTTGCTCTATGGAGAGGGGAGGGGGAGAGTGACGGAGCGGCACCCTGCTGCGCGCTCTCCCCCTTCCCTTGCATTAGGATCGGTCATTGTTCATCGTCCGTGGATCCACCAGGACGGTCGTTCGGACGATGGACGCCGCCGACTGTACACACGCCAGATTTTCGTCCGATATCTGGCCTATGCCGATTATCGGGCGAGAAAAATCTGACGTGTGTACGCAGCTTAACACTTTTTAAGCCCATTTCAACCAGTGCATTGTATTATTAGACATGCATTCATATGCTGAGTTGCTTTCATTGTTAATAGCATCTTTACGGCACCTTAGCAGAGCACTGAAAAGCAATGGGTTCCTTTGTGCTGCATTTTCCAAAGTGTATCATAAATAACATTTCTATGTAATCTAGTGCATTGGATTGTCTATTGTAGGAATGGGATGCCAAAGGCAAAGTATGACAGCATGCATGGCCATACATCTATATTTCGGAAAACACAGCACACATGAATAGAGGGGATATTACTAATATTCATGTAAAGGTCAAGGAATCTGTACAATTAGGTTGTGACCAGCTGTAAAGATAAATCTCATATCCAGGACTGGATGGTAAAACATGAACATCTACTGACTAAACTTCAATGTATAATAATCACTAATTCATGTGAATGTGCACTATATGTTGCTAATATTATGTATTCCCTCCTTCTAAGTTGAATCAAAGTGGTTTTATATGGAATTTTACATTTAACCACAAAGTGCAAAATATAAACAACAAATAAAATAATGAAACAACAGACATATTGAGGTTTGTTAGAAAGTTTATCAATGTCTAAACCATAAACATTGTATAACCAACAATCTTAGTCATACAAGGCTGAACCATCCTAAACTATGTGGACCACAAGAAGGGCTACAATACCCCTAATTAAAGATAACTCGTGACAAGATGGGTGGGTGGTTAGCTTATTGTCTGCTGTTATAAATAAAACTGCTGCAAGCCTAAACAGACAGTTCTTTGTGAACATGATTGGCTGTTGACTGTACTGCCAAAATATGAGTAGCCAATTCGATGATCAGCTGTGCCTCACTCTCAACATTTACCACTAGCTCCAAGCAGACGCAGACCTGAAAGAAAAAACAAGAAAGAGAGCAGACCAATCCTAATGACTAGCTTTCCTAAATACTGTAAAGTGAAATGACAAAAACATTATTAAAAAATAAATGGGATGGGGTAGAAAGGAAGGAAGGGGAAGACAATTCCATGGGGTAACTTTTTTTGTTTTTTTTCAAAAACAAGCTTTATTAGGATACCAGAGGAAAAGAAACAAACTTAAACCTTTATTTCCCTTAGTACATAGTTGAAACAATAAAGTTTTTAAAGAGCCAGATTGTTGACGCAGAACTAACAAGTGACTAACATGCAGTAGGGGATAAATCTAACCATATCACACAGTAAAACATTTGAAACCAAAATCCCTGGAGAGATTATTCAGGACATGTGAGGAGCAGAATAAATAGACACAATAAAACCTAAAACCCTAACTTTGCAGGAGTGATGGTCTCTCATCTATCATGGCATCAAAGCGACCTCAAAGGCTCCCTCTGGGGTTGGGTAAGGGAAGAAGGTTAAATGAGAGGGACCAGAGGGGAAGATAAAAAGGATTCTCTTGTCAGTATGGGCATCTATTGATTTTCAGTACACAGAATGTGCTATTCTGGAGATTCCACCAGCACACCCAAGTAGCATATTAACAATCTATGCCGTCACGGGAGGAGTGAAAAAGCTTCTCCATTTCCGCAATGCAATTATTTTGCATGAACCAGTCCCATACAGTGGGCTGTACAGACAATTTCCACATCCTTGGATTTAATAACCCCTGGGGAAAGTGGGCCCATGACTGAGAAGATATGAGATTCACAGACTGCAGCCCGAATAATCCCCAGCAATGCACCAATGAGAGGGTGAGTTAGAAGGCCTGAGTCTAGATCAGGTCTCTGGAGCCATTCCCATGGGGGTACGGGAAAAAAATTGTTCCAGGAAAACCTAGTCTTTTGACTGTGAGTAAGAATTCCAATGAATTACCCTGTCGAATTGGCCAGCCAAATAGTATACCTGATATATGGGAGCCCAATACCACAGAAGTGTTTCTGTGCTGCCAAAACAAGGAATGCTATTTTCAGGGGTTTTTGCCCCCACAAAAAAAGCTTGGAAGATTGAGAGTAAAGACTTAAAGAATGATTCTAGTGGGTGGATTGGTATTGTTTTCATTAGATACAATAGCCTTGGTAGGATGTTTATTTTGAGGATAGCAACTCTCCCAAACCATGAGAACACTGACATCCCATTTCTTCAGAAATCTTTGATAGGAGGGGAACAAAATTTACAGTAAAAAGTTCTGTGACTGACATAGCCAATTGAATGGCAAGGTAGCCAAAGGATTACCTCTGTCATATAAAGGAAAACCTTGTTTAGCATTCTTGTAGAACTTGTGAGGGAATCAAGATGTTTAGAGCTGAGGATTTGGAGTAGTTAATTTTGAGGTATGAGAGATCTTGGAATGAATCTAGTTTCATTAAAAGTGCCAGAAGGGAGGAAGTGGGTTGGGTCAGGATCAGGATGCCACCAACATTTATTCTTTACTGCCAATGCGTAGGCCTGAGATCGTGGTCAGTAATCTGGTCTGTTTTAAAGGCAGTTCTAGGGCAAGGGCAAGCTTTCTCTGCATTAGTTGAGAGAAAGAAACACTGCTGGTTTGATCCCTGGGCCAAATGTGCCAGATTCAGGGCCTTGTTGGTGCTGTCCCTAGATTCACCATACGTCCCACCTGATCTAGATCCACTAGCTGTGGGATGAGGGGAAGTGGGCATTTGGCTAATACCTTAGCAAAGATCTTAGGATCTACATTTAATGAAGATATAGGTCTGTAGTTATTACAGCACAATGCATCCTTACCCTCTTTAGGGATTACTGTTATATGGGGTTCCAAGAATTGTGAGGACGGAACATTTCCTTCCCCAAACAAGTTAAAGAGGGGAGGGAAAATGTGGAGACATTGAGGAGGTAAAAGATCTATAGTGCGGGGCAGTCAGACCATCTGGCCCTGGACTTTTCCCTAGCTATAATTGTTTTAAGGCGTGTGTAAATTTCACTTCCGAGAGTTGGTTTTCCAGTCTCTCAGATGACTCATGAGATCCTAGAAAGGCCGTATCTACCTAAAAATGCGCAAATGGCAGCACTTATTTTGGTATATTTGCTTTTTGGTTGTTGGGGTGGGTGTAGGTTATATAGTTGTGTGTAAGAGAGGTCAGCTTGATTGGCTATATCTTCCGACTTCAGATGTATATGTCAGTATTGAGAGCTTGCTTTGCCGCAAGGCCAGCCTGTTTTTTGTCAGGTCCATCAGGTATTCTACGTTTTTGTGCTAGTTCTAGTCTGCGAATACGAATCAAGAGCAAAAGAGTAAAATCTTGTTGCCTTGATTTTTAAACTTAGCTGTTCACTTCAGGAAGGCACCTCTGATTAAACTCTTGTGTGCTGCCCAGACCATTGCCAGGTCCATATCTGGCCTAACATTGTATGTAAAGTATTCTTCCAACTGAACATCATTAACCACTGCAAAATCACCCAGTAGAGAAAGATTAAGTCTATAGATTTTAATTCTGGGTTCTCCACCTGGGAATGAGAGGCTAAATGTGATATGAGCATGGTCAGAGACAGTAATTGGCTCAATGGATAACGAGGACAAAAAATCAAGGTGTCGCTAAGACACAAAAAAAATCAAGGCGTGAGCACCAATTGTGGGGGTGTGAGAAGACTGTAGTCTTTATTTATTCATTTTGCCCTGACATTCCTAGTGATTTGTATGGGTAAACAAGCATAAGTGACTCAAAGGAAAGTTGCTGTGTACTGGCAGATTATTCATGGGGTGGGGGAGGTTCATCAGGGGTGTGTACATTGGAGCTGAAGGGATGCCCTGAACCTATAAAATAGGATGGAGTTTAGCATTAATTGTGTACATTGCAGTTCTAGGAAAGAATAGTGTAAGGTTTATTACAAGAAATCTTATAGCAGATGAGACCAAAAGGGTAAGTTGTCTGCAAGGCTGGTGACCATCTACCACAGTAGAAAAGTGCCAGTGAAAGTATAGAGAGGCCAGCAGCAAACAAAGTATAGGCGTAAGACCTACATGACAGGGTGCGAGGCATAGTCCAGGGGCCATAAGGGTTAAGGGGAGAAAGGAATTGCTAGGGTGTGGTGAGGAAGATGGTTGACTAGAGGTCAAATGGTGCAGGAAAAAGGCGTTAAAGAGGGGTGGGCACCCTGCTGCATTCCGAAGCTGGACCGGGCCCGGAAGGAGATCCAAGATGGCAGTGATGTGATGGAAGTGATGTGAGGAGGGGTCGAGCTGCGTCACTGTGGTCGACTGGAAGTGATGTAGCCGTGGCCCTGTTCTAGGAAGCTCCCCAGCACGAGGAGTGGCCTTGAGATGTCTGGGGGCGTAATGGGGAGTCTAGTGGGGTGTTGGTGGGGATTGCTGAGTGGGATGGGGGGCAGGGGCCTGTGTTGAAGGGGGGCCATGAGGGGGCTGTGTGACATGTGGGGGGTAGTGGGGTGAAGTAAGGGGGGATAATGGCAGTTTTGGAGGGGTTACGGGAGGTAGTAAAGAATGGAGTGCAGCGGGGGTGTCGGGGACGGGACTGGGGGATGAGGCAGGAGGTGGTGAAGAGGCGCTATGGTTGAGGCAGCAGAGGGGAGGGGGAAGCGAGGTGCCACGTGAGAGAAGGAAGGGGTGGGGGACTGAGACCGGAGACGGCGAGGTTGAACGATTCAGCAAGGGGGGAGGTTTACATCTGTTTCAAGGGACTGCTCAGAGTGCATCTGAAGGAGGAAGTGCGTGAATGGATTTGGAAAGGTGAGTACATAGACGTGTTTTCCCTGCTGCCTTTGGAGAGCTTTTTTTTGGATTGGGGCGTTAGAGGTGAGGGGCAGCACAACAAGAGTGATCAGCGGCGGTATAGGTTGATAGGTCAATATAAAACAGCCCGACTAATGTTTGGCACAATTTTGTTACCTGGCACTATTAGGGAGGCGTAACTGATGTATGGGTGGTCGCTTGGCTGAGGTACAATGAGCAGTTCCACCGGAAGAAAAATTGTGCAATCGTCGCTGCTCTGGGACCATAAGGATAAAGGTTTGTGGATGTGACTGATGACGCTGGGGAGACAGGGGGGGCATGCAGTTTTTTTTGGGGGGGCTGCGGTTCACAGGCAGGAGGGTTGCTGTTGCGTAAGAACATGGGGGTCTGTTGGCTTTTTATTAGGGTGATACAAGTTTTGAGGGGGTGCAGCTTCAGGTATGAGTGCTTGGGCTGTGCTGGTAACCATGGGATATCTCACCACCGGTCTCGATGTTGGTGGAAAGAAGGATGACACCGTGAGTGTTGAATGGATGCAGCACAAGTAGGTACTGTACAGTAAAAATAGGTACTGTACAGGATTGCAGGGTTGGATCCTGGATGGAGGGTACATTTCCCCTAGATATGGATGTTGGTCCCTTTAAGCTGGTGTGCTGGGAAAGGAGTCTCAAATTATTTTTCGGTTAGGCAACTATGTTGCTGTATTACACTAGTTGTCACGGGAGCTGGACTCCGGACTGAAGGGGAAGGATTGGGTGGGCCTCTTTAGTCCATCTGGGTACACACCAGGAGTTGCACCTGCCTAGCATGAAGGTGGGAAACCCATAAGGCCTCAGGTGTGCAAGAGGGAGAGGAAGTAGAATTGCAGGAAGTAGTCTGCAAACAAGCTTGTGGAGGAAATCAAGCTAAGAAGTGGTGTTTCTGTTACAATGGAAGCTGTTGATGCTGACTTGATTTCCTTGATTTATGGACTGTGGAAACCCCAGGATGGGGATTTGACTCACACTTTTAGTGGGGATGTTCTGATGTACTATGGACAATCACACCACTAGGCTGAAGTAAGCACTTTTCTGTTTTGTTTATACCCCCTGATTTTCTGAAAAGAAGCAGTTTTTTTTAGTTATTTCAATAAAAACTTTTGGTGGAAAGTGTGCTGGCTGCGGTATGAGCTAATCCCCAGACTTTACAACTGGGGCAAGATGCAGGCAGCAGCACTGCAGAAAAAAGTTTTCGTTTAAAAATGTAAAGTGACATTTAAAGGGCTAGGCTCCCAAAATTTTTGCTATGGAGGAGCTGCTGTGACAACTGGCCCTAGCCACTGTGCAGCTGCAGAGGAGCCTGGCCAACCAGCAGGAAGCCACAGAGGCGCAGATGGTAGCGCTTAGGGAAGCAACGGCAGCCCAAGCTGCGGTCCTGCGGGATTCAACAGAGGCACAATCAAGGATGTTGGCTGAGACTGTGTAGCGGCTAGCAGAGGGGCAAAAAACCATGAGGGTTGCCTCTAGCAACTAGACCATGAGGGGAGCCAGCCATTTTCTCCAAAATTTGACACCCACAGATGATGTTGAAACCTTTCTATTAATGTTTGATAGGACTGCTGAAGGGGAAGGGTGGCCCCGAGATAAATGGGCTGGCCTCATCGCCCCTTTCCTGGCTTGGGATCCACAGAAGGCCTATTATGACCCTACCTCAAGGGACCGGCTCAAAGCAGAGATCACTGACTGGTCCCAAGATAGTGGATTGCATTGTGGTCAACCAGTTTTTGCGGTCGCTGCCTGAGGATTTGTAGAGGTGAGTAAGTTATTGGGATCCCTAAAACAGCAGACCAGCTGGTGGAATATGTGGATCGATACACTGTTCCCAAAATGCCACCTCCACCAGGAGAACCAGGTCTTCCTCACTAGGAGATAATGCTGTCTGGAGGAACCCCGAAACCTGTATGACTACACTCAAAGGTTGAGCGTCTTTCCAGCAGGAGTTCCAGCCTTGAGATATCAAACCTCGAAGAGGAGACCCAGTACATTGCTGGCGGTGTTCGGCCTAGGGCCACATTAGGGCCAAATGCCCCCTGCAGGAGTAACCTATGCAATGTTGAGGATCACGGAGGAGGTCCTTCTACACTCAAGGAGTGTGTACTGCTAGTCCCGAGACAGGCACGTACAGTTTCGAATGCAGGGTGAACCAGGTCCCGGCCAAAGCCCTGTTGGACTCCGGTAGCATGGTGACTCTGATACATGCTAAAGTGGTTAGCGAGGTTACATCTTGTGGAAAACCCCTTTGTGTAATGTGTATACATGGTGATACTATGACATACCCGGGCCTGACCAGCCTATGGGGGGGGGGTTCCTCTTCCAGGTTACGGAGGGAGATGATGGGGGGGGGGGAATCTTCCTCACCCTTTTTAAAAGTAAATAAGGGGGAATTTTGTACTGTCCAGTTGAGGGACCCTATTTTGGTGAATGTCAGGGACCAGATTATGATAGTGGATGGAGTGCCTCAAGAACCCGGGTGTCATGGTCCCTTCCGTGACTGAGGTTAGAAGATCTGTGAGACAAGCTGCACGTGCGGTTATCTGACAGTCTCTTTGTTTTTACTTGTTTCTGTGTTGTTGTTTGTAATGACCACTCCTCTTGCATCAGGTGCAGCTGGTGGTCATTTCTGCTCCTCCATTTAGTCTGGTCTCATACTTCATGCTATGTGGTTGATATTCACTTCTGGGATGTGGAAGAGCTGGTGTGTTGCCCTCTTCAGCGTTCCTGCTCATCCATTTGCTACTTAAGATAAGTTGAACTGCTTTTGGTGTTTTGTTGTTCTATTGTTGTTACTAGGTATCAGGGAGATGCTGGTTCTTTCATCAGGGAAGTAACCAGTAGTCTCTAACCTAATCACTATTCCTAGGGCAGTTCAGGGCAACTAGGGCCTAGGTTCCAGTGTATGAATATTCCCACTCTAGGGGATATTCATACTGTCAGGAGTCAGGGCTAGGTTAGGGTGTCCGTAGGGTGTGACCATTTCCTTCTGCCTAGCCTTTGAAGGCCTAGTCCCTTGTCTTTATCCTTCTGGTGTTCCTCCCCTCCCCCATTATCCGTGACACATCCTCATTTTGCGGTTAACAGAGATTTATTGTATCAGGTTACCAGAATTCGCAAGCAGAAGGTTGATAGGTTGCTTGTACCCCGGCAGTATAGGAGGATGATTCTGAAAATAGAGCTGAATTAGGTTTTAGGGGGTCACCTGGGGGCTGAAAAAATTAAAGCCTGTATCACTGACAGTTAAACAGTTTTGCACTTCCTGCCCAACGTGCCAGCTAACAGTGCCAATGGCACATTTTCGTAACCCCTTGGTGCCATTACCTATAATTGAAATTCCCTCTGAGTGAATAGCTATGGATATTGTGGGGCCCCTGGTAAAGTCAGCTAGGTGGCATCAATACATCCTAGTGATTCTAGATTATGCAACTCGCTGTCCAGAGGCGATTCCTTTAGGAAAGACCTCGTCCAAGGCCATCGCTTTGGAATTGTTCAACATGTTCACCTGGACAGGTTTCCCCCGTGAAATCCTCACAGACTAGGGTACTCCCTTTATGTCTAAGGTAATGAGGGATGTATGCAAGCTATTTAACATTAAACAGTTGCGAACCTCTGTCTACCACCCTCAGACAGATGACCTGGCAGAGAGGTTCAATAAAACACAAAAATAATGTTGAAAAAGGTGGTACTAAAAAATTAGGACTGCCTACCCCCGGCCGTTCTCTTTACAATTAGAGAAGTTCCCCCTGCTTCCACAGGATTTTCCCTGTTTGAATTGGTGTACGGGCGGTGGCCAACGGCTGAAGGAAACATGGGGGAGCGAGACCAGTCCCCATCAGAGTGTGTAGAGTTTGTTTCCAAGTTACATGAACATCTCCTGAGAGCCCAAGAAACCCAAAGCTAATAGAGGTGCCAGACTAATACAACTCCAGGTGGGGTATACCCTCTGTTGATAGCCACTGTGGAAAGTAAATTCCTGGCCAGGTGGCAGGGGCCTTTTGAGGTGGGGGAAAAAGTTAGCAAAGTAAACTATAAGATACACCAACCGGGAAAACGGAAACCCTATTAGCTGTATCACATTAACCTATTGAAACCCTGGAGAGAGAGAGACAGTTCCCGCCATGGCCAGTGCTAGAGTTGTGCCCCAAGTTGGGGTTATGCTCCAGATATTGTGATAAAAATACCAAGGTCTTTGTAAAACCGTATCGCTTTCTGGAGGCCTGGAGGAAAGCTGTGTCCGAGGAGATAACAAGGATGTAAGAACTTGGGGTCATTGAGGAATCACAGAGTGAGTGGTCCATTCCCATAGTGTTGGTGCCGAAGCCCGGGACTCTGCGATTTTGCAATGACTTCCGTAAGTTAAATGAGATATCGAGGTTTGATGGGTATCCCATGCCCCAGGTGGATGAGTTAACAGAGAGATTAGGCCCTGCGCGCTTTATCACCCCGCTGGATTTGACCAAGGGGTATTGGCAAATACTCTTGACCAAAAAGGCCCGGGAGAAAACTGCTTTCTCCACACCAGACGGTTACTTCCAGTATAAAAGGATGCCATTCGGCTTGCAGACTGCCCCTGCCACAATCCAACGGGTCATGGACAAGCTGTTACGTCCCCATCATGCATATGCATCAGTCTATTGCGATGATATGGTAATTTTCAGCAGAGACTGGCAAGTGAGTCTCCCAAAGGTCCAGGCGGTACTGGATAGTCTGGAAAAGGGAAGGGTTCACAGTGAACTCCAAAAACTGTGCTGTTTGGTGTGAGGAGGTAAAGTACCTAGGATACATTGTGGGTAGGGGACTGGTGAGGCCTCAGGTGAACAAGGTGGAAGCAATTCAGAACTGGCCCCGTACCCTCACCAAGAAACAGGTCCGAGCCTTTTTAGAGATCGTCGGCTACTACCGACGATTCCTTTCCAATTTTTTAACCATAGCAGCCCCCCTTTCTGATCTGACCAAAAGCAGCATGTCCGTAATGATTAAATGGAATGAGGATACAGAAAAAGCGTTCCTGGGTCTAAAAACAGCACAGCGCCGACGGCCTGTTTTGGTGTCGCCAGGCTTTTCACAAAAATTTGTGGTTCAAACTGATGCTTCAGACGTAGGATTGGGTGCGGTTCTGTCCCGGGTTATTGATGGAGAGGATCATCTCGTTTTTCTAAGCAGGAAACTGACAGTGGCTGAAAAAACTATGTGGTAGTAGAGCGGAGTTACTAGCATGGCTATCAAGTGGGCACTAGACTCTCTCCACTCTTACCTGTTAGGGAGAAAATTCAGATTGATTTCTCACCACGCTCCTCTAAGTTGGATGAGGAGAAATAAGATGACTTTATAGAATAACTTTAAGGTGGAACACTGACCTGGAAAGGCACACCAGAATGCTGATGCCCTTTCTAGAATACATTGCCTCGGTGTTCAAAGTGCCTCCACCTCCTCGAGGTTGAAGCGCGGGCGGGGGATATGTACAGGATTGCAGGGTTGGATCCTGGATAGAAGGTACATTTCCTTTATATATGGACTCTGGTCCCTTTAAACTAGTTTGTTGGGAAAGGAGTCCGGGATTATTCTTTTGTTAGGCAACTATGTTGTATTACACTAGTTGTCACGGGACCTGGAATCTGGACTGAAGGGGAAGGATTGGGTGGGCCTCTTCAGTCCATTTAAGTACACATTAGGAGTTGCACCTGCCCAGCATGAAGGTGGGAATCCCAAGGGCTCAAGCTGACTTGATTTTATGGACTGTGGAAACCCCAGGCTGGGGATTGGACCCTCACGAGAGACTTGTATTGGACTCATCCTTATTATGGGGCCATTCTGATGGACTATGGACAATTACACCACTATGCTGAAGTAAGCCATGTTCTATTTTGTTTATAGCCCGAGTTGCTAAAAAGAAGCTGTTTTTTAGTTATCCCAATAAAGACTTGCGTTTGTTAGATCCTTTTGGTGGAAAGCGTGCTGGCTACGGTATGAGCTAATCTCCAGACTTTACAGTGCCCAGACGCGGAGGCGGCTAGGTGCTGGGGGCGGGGTTTGCGATAGGATTTAGTATTTCAAATGCTATAGGGGTGTTGATGCAGGCCCTGCACATTTTGAAATCAGGGATGAGGCACCCGTAGGTGGTGGCGGAGAAATTGGCTAAAGAAGTGAGTTTGGGCAGGATGAGTGTCCAGTATTGTGATCTGCCGCTGGAAGCTTTAGTGATATGCCCTCTGGGGATAGTGCCGAGGAAATAGTTCCAGTAAGTAAGGTAAGTTCTGGTTGGTACACCATTTGTTTCCTCTGGGGGAGTTGGTGAATTATGGCATCAACCCGGAGATATGCGTGGCAGAGTATATGTCCTTTGATGTGGCAATTTAGTGGGTCCGGCGTTATGGGGCCAGGAGCATTGTTGGCGAAGGTGGACATTGAGGCCACACTTCGGTTGCTGCCAGTACATCAGGGGAGTCTTGCCTGTTGGGTATTCAGTGGGAAGGAGAGTATTTTTAAAAGTGGTGCGTGGGGGCATGGCCCAAGGAGTGAGTTGAGGCTGGGCTGGTGCATAATCTGTTGGTTTTAAAGTTGTTTCCGATTGTTTTGGCAGTGGAATTGTGGCGGTGGGACGGGAGCTAGATAACAAGGAGGTCTGCTTCCATTGTGACTATCTGGGAGTGGTTGAGGCTGCTAATAGATTCTCAGTGTCGTCTGTACTGGCAGTACTGTCATCTGTGTGGCTTTTGAGGCATTTGCTTTTGAGATGCTTGCAGCATAATGTTTTCATTTTTGCTTGTCACATTCCTGGGTTGTACTATGTTATCAGTGACACATTGTCTCATTTTCAGTGGGACAGGTTTCGCAAGCTGTCAGCGGAAGCAGAGCAGCATGGTTTCCCGTCTGGATCTGAGAATATTCTGCGGTGTGGCGAGAGTGGGCTAGCTTGTGATTTTGCAGCTGGAGCGCCAGTGAGCAAAAAGTTAGCAGGAATGGTGTTTTGGTGCAAATTGCAGGGGGTGCAGGATGTGACCAAGGATTTTGTTGTTTGTTGTGCAGAAGGTGGTAAAGGGATATAGGGAATTTCTTTGGTAGTGTTAAAAGTTCCTGTCTGTCCAGGGTAAGTACTTTTTAATATACTTTTTAAAGAATTTTTTTACTATATCCTCTTGCTTTAAGGCGTAGTTGTAGGGCCTTTGCTTGTTTCAAAAAATCCCACTGGTCAGAGCATATCCTCTTCAATCTCAAGTACTGGCAGAAGGGTATACTCCTGATTAGCGGGCATAGATGGGCACTATTGGCATGGAGGATATTATTCCCTGCAGTATTTTTTCTATATAGTGTAGTAGACAGTGTTAAGTCTGAGTTTACATTTATCTTGACGTCAAGAAATGATAAGCAAATTTTGCTATATTCCATGGTAAATTTGAGATTATATTGATGATTATTTTGTAGGTGCTAAAGAAATGTTTCTACAATATGTAGTGCACCCGTCCATAGAATCAAAAAATTGTCAATGTATCTTTTCCAATGCTAAATGTGATGTAAGTATTGGAACGTACTAGTGTCCGAAACATCTTTTTCCCATCTACCCAGATACAGATTGGCTTAGGATGGGGCACACTTTGTCGCTACGCCATGTATCTGGTGGTAGATGGAGTCGATGAAAGTAAAAATATTTTTGGTAAATATAAATTTTAGAAAGATAGGACGAATTCTTTTTGATTCCAAGAAGATGGAGTGCATTCATTTAGTATATTGGAGAAAACCCCTAGACATTTGGTGTGGGTGATGCTATTGTACAGAGCTTTGACATCAATTGCCACAAGGATAGTGTCTTGTGGTATCCTCATGTTGTTGGTAAATTTTAAGAGCTCTATCGTGTCCTTGAGGTACGATGGTAGTTGGGAGACCAAAGGTCTTAGAATTTAATCAATGAATTCACTTGCATTAGATGTTATTGAATTGCCTGAGGCCCGAAACTATAGGGCGTCCCATGTGGTGGTGTACATTTTTATGAATTTTGGGAAAGGCATAAAATGTCGGAAGCATTGGATTACCATCAACTTGCAAAGAAAGTGACCCTGCTTTAAAGCTATTTTTAACTTTCTGCTGTATTGCAGTTGATTTGTTTTTGTTTTTTGTACAAGTTTTATAACAAGTGTAAATTATATTAAAAAACCCTAACTCCACATGGGATTGGTTTAAAGAATCTACCCGACTCCAAATGTATTTATCTTAATGTTCTTGTATGTTTGTTAGGGTGCTATCTTTGTATTGAGGGTCTTTTCATGGTTCCTCCAACCTTGTGTGGTGTACATTCTCTCTTTCCCTTCCCTTCCCAACCCTCCCCCCCTGGGCTGCATTGTTTTTGTTTTTTTGTTTTTTATTACGGTATTATTGTTCTTTGTTAAAAGATATATACATACATATATATCAATATAGGCGGCTTAAGATTGTTAGAGCATTATTTATATTATATGCCTCCATGAGTATTTTTTGTTATTGTCTGTATATTTGTGTTGATTTATCTTATTCTGAATCCTAAGGGCTTCGACAGTTTATTACTATGTTTGTCAGAGTATATGCTATATCTAGGTTGTGTATTTTAAGCTCATACGGAGCCAATGCCGTTACGGGTAAATAAGATATCTGTGTTTTATGTTATAATGTTTGCTATGTATGTTTGTTTTATTTTTCACTGAAAACTCAATAAAACTGATTGACACAAAAAAACCCTAACTCCATTTAGGTTTCCCCATAATACCTGAACACAAATTGCCCTTTAGACTTAATATACTTTTTGGAGCTAAAACAGAAACATTATGGGGGTCCATTTCATGTATTTACTCCCGTGTATATTTTTAAGAAGCACAAACTAACTGTATTGGGATTCAGCTTGACATTCATGTATTGCTGTAGTCTTCCCTCTCCCTTTTATTTGTGATCTGGGAACTTCAGTTGCTTATCTGCTTGTAATGCAGGAGAGGAATTCCCAAACACATCCACAGTGGCATTGCCTGAATTGGAATTCTAAATATTATTGGTGATTAGTCAAGCAGTCTCAAGGAGAATTGTATTGGCTATTCATTGGTTGATATTTCTAATACATTCTTCATTATATTCAATATAAACACCAAGGCCCTCTAAATGTTTATTCAATATATCAATGTAATATTCATCAGGAATTCTTATTCCTTGCTAAGCAGGATGAGCTCTCCCGATTATTGGTGGGCAGAACGGCGCACATTGGTTGAAGAATGGGACTGGCTGGTAGGTGCATGATGGTAATGATATGGGGGATATTGATTGTTTATACTGGTTGTGCACCAATTGATTTTTGTATGGCTACCTTTACACAGCACAGATTAATAAAGCAGATCTACTAACTCTGAGGTGTCCACATCCCAGTTACATGTGGATAAAAGATGTACAAGTGCATGAGTTTAGGTATAACAAATAAGTGAGTAAAAAAACCCAACAACTTAATTGAACAATGAAAAACCAAAATTCAGTACATATGTGTTAAACAAATAAAAGGCTCCAAAAATGTATTAGGTTAAGAAATTCAAAATATGTTGGGACAATCCAAAATTGTTGTTTTGGTTCCAGTAGCCTCACATTTTTCTCATTTTGTTTCACAGTCTGCTTCTTTATAAGATACACTTATTAAGAGCTTTTACTGTAATTTGGAAAAAGAAGAAATGTATGTATGTATGTATGTCTGTATGCATATAGAGAGACCATATCATTGTGATACCAATCAACATCAACATGTATTTAAGCACATAATAAAATATAAGAAATTTACATCCAGCTGATATTAATCATAAGATAAAATTCCACCACCACTAAGCCTGAACAGCGCAGAATATTAGGGGAGTATAAAACATTCAGTAGCCAAAAGGTATGCCTAGTACACATCCTGAAATAACCATATGATTGGTTGCTTTATTTTTTCAATATCCTATTTTCTGACAAACATAAACAGAACCTGTTGGTAGTACATGTGTGTATTCCAATAATTACCATGTTTTTTTTATATTTCACCTGCTCATCCTATATCTTTACCTACTGTATAAACAATAATTTAGCTTTTTTATAGGTCCTGGCAGTCCTGACATGTGGAAACTTTGTGACATTGTAAAGATAGTGTAATGTGTTAGGTGTCCCTGTCCTCTCTGTGCACTGTTGTAATTCCCTTGGACACCTCAAACACTACCAAGTAAAACCTACTTTAACATCTTTTGTCTTTTGCCATGCCCCCACGCACCACTTTTATACACAATAACAGAGCTTTCAATATTACAAACAACTTTTTATTGAAAGGTAAAAGTGTCATTTGTCATCCCTTCTTTCTTCTCTAGTGTTTAACACAGGGTTGTCTCCATCTTACGGAACTGTAAAAATCTGTTATTTAATTTTACCTTTGCAGCTGCTACAATGCCAATGAAAATTCCTTGTGGATTCCCTGATTGTAGGATTGTCTGCAAATGTAAAATTTTCTAAATGCATTAATAGATTTGGAAAATATTTCAGCAGTCATTTTCAAAAAACCTGCAGTTTTCTCCCAAATGTTTTAATATCACAAAACATCCTTTCTGCTGTTTTCCCCACACCTTGTAGTTGTTTGTTCCGTACGTTGAAGTGTAGTGTAAAACCCATGAGGTTGGTAAGCCAGGCCATATCAGTGAGCTGTGGATATTCCTGCCCTTTTTCATTCATAAACAGCCTAATGTTATCCAAGCAGACTACAAATCTCTCCAACACTCATCCTATGCTCAGCCACCAGACATTATTGTACATAAGTAAACAAATATACTGTGCCTGAACCTCCCTCTAGAAGTGCTTAAATTGTTGCAAATTTAGAGCATGGGCCATTATGTAATTCACCATTTTTGCTGCTTTCCCTGGCACAAAGAGCTTCTTGATGTATAATACAATGGAACTGAATGAAAACTGTATGAAACCAGATTTTGCCTCCAGAGTTACCATGATGTCACAGAATGTGATAACATTTGAAATAAATGTTAATTTTTTTGCGGTTTGTTGTTCTTCTCAAAATATAAGCCCTACCTGAAAATAAGCCCTAGGGCATTTCTTGGAGAAAAAAATAATATAAGACAGTGTCTTATTTTCGGTGAAACACGGTAGTAGTTGAAACCACTTTTTCTGGTCTTATGTCTACCAGTTCTTGATTCACTTTATATTACATTGCTACATGGTGTTTGAGAGACATTATCGACAGACACAAGTAAGTTGATTACTTTTTTAATTGGTTTACTAAATATTAGCATGTTAATCTATCCGTTATTAGGAAACACATGCATTGAATAATCTTTAGTTATATCTGTGAATGTTATATAGTATGAAGTCAGGTTTTTCTATGAACTATATTAATTGTATTATATCATTTGTTTTTACTCTAGTTTTGATTTCTCAAAAAATTCCCTGAAGAAGCCCTCTTTGGGCGAAACATGTCTAGAATCAGAGAATAACTTATGTCTGTCATTGTATATGCATGTCAATACTGTTCACTAAGTCACCTATATTTAGATTAGTAGGACTGTGTTAGAGCTAGGTTCTAGCACAGAAGAGTTATGTCTCTAATTCTAATAATTCTTTTTAAACAAATCACCCATACATAATCGATTATTGTGCAATAAAAGGCCTGTCTTTTCTCTTCTCACTACTTATATACTTCCATTCAAGCTCTCATTTTCCCATTAGCAGGAGCCCAGGTTGGTTCCTATGAACAGATGCCAATACAAAGTTCCCCCTGACAATCCCAGTACAATGAGTGCCTTGTCTGTTCTGTCCTCTTATATACCACACACACAGGCCATAGGAGCTGAACCCTGCACACCAACCTATCCCAGCACAACGAGCATTACACGGGTCATTTGATGTCAGGTAAATGTAACCTGCTGCTATGCAATGACACTGTAACCTTTCAA
Organism: Pyxicephalus adspersus; assembly: GCF_032062135.1. Lineage (NCBI taxonomy): Eukaryota > Metazoa > Chordata > Amphibia > Anura > Pyxicephalidae > Pyxicephalus > Pyxicephalus adspersus. The sequence continues at coordinate 51,040,386 of NC_092871.1, read as the reverse complement.
GTACTGGACACATAGAACAGATGTCAAAAGGTGTGGATGACAGAACCAATCCATAATCCAACGCCAGCAAAAAGCACCAACCTGATAAGACTGATAACCTGATAAGAACATAGGACGAGGCTGCTATATCAGGCCAATGGCCCATCTAGTTCAGCTCCTGTATCTCACAGTGGCCCACATCTATAATAAGAAAGTCGCACATACCCATCAGGCTGGTAACCTGTGATGGACTTTTCCTCTAGAAATTTGTCCACTTCCCTCTTTAAGGCATCTAGGCTAGATGCCATCACCACAGTTGCGAATTAATGCCTTCATTTATATTAATAACTAAGACATTGTCACTAAAACAAAAAATGATCAACATCTTGCTAGTAGAGTGCAGACAGCAAAAATAATACCAATAATAATAAAAAATATTTTTTATATCTAATATTACAAGAATGCAGGGAGTTTTACCAAACGCATGCCAATTGCATAGCAATGCAGCACATTGCATACAACTTTTTATTTTTTTGGTGTGGGTCCCATTCTCCCACCTAACTGTACATACAGAGTCCTACCTACCCCGCCCCCTCTCTTTTTCACCTCTTTTGAAGTCCACTCTTTCTCTTTTCTGCCCCTTATTGTTGCTGATGTCTCCTGCCCCCCCGGCTCACTATCACAATTTTTGGATAACTTTGCCTCTTGGCTCCCACACATTCTTTCCCATGACCTGCCCACCCTCATCCTCTGTGACTTTAATGTTGCAGTGGATGAGCCCAACCATCCTTCCTCCTTTACCTTCACCTGTAAGTCATCACTGGCCTTCCTCAGCCCTGGTATTGTGTACAAAGTCTACTCTCTTCTTTCATCGTCTCCATCTACTATCTGTCTACTTGACCCAATTCACTGTTTACCTGAGCAACAACTTTCTCCTTGACCCTCTCCAGCCTGGATTGCTAGCTGCCTGTTCCACTGAAACAGCCATTACTAAAGTGGCCAGTGACCTCGCCAGAGCTAGGTCTCAAGGCAACTTTTCCCTCCTCCTTCTCCTTGATCTTTCCTCTGCTTTTGACACTGTTGATCACCCCCTTTTAATACAAATCATGCGCTCCATTGGTATCAGTGACACTGCTCTCCTTTGGTTTGCTTCCTATCTGTCTGACCGCTCCTTTCCAAGTTTCCTTCAATGGTATTTCCTCCTTGCCCACTCTCCTCCCTATTGGTGTTCCCCAAGGGTCAGTCCTTGGACCGCTTCTCTTTTCTCTGTACACCTTCTCTCTCGGTAGTCTAATATCCTCCTTTGGCTTACAGTACCATTGGTATGCTGATGACACTCAAATCTATCTGTCCACCCCTGACTTGTCTCCTTCAGTCCTGGGTAAGGTCTCATGGTGCCTGTCGGCAATCTCATCATGGATGTCTGACCAAATTCCAAATCTCCCCCTGACATATTTCTATTAACAACACTGTTATTTGTCCCTCCCCTCAGGCACGTTGTCTTGGCGTCACCTTTGATTCTGCCCTCTTTTACCCCCATATTCAGAACATTTTCAGGTCCTGCCACTTTCACCTATGCAACATCTCCAAAATCCACCCCTACCTGTTCCCAGAAACCACCAAAGTCCTTGTACATGCTATTATCTCTCGTTTGGACTACTGTAACATCCTCCTCTCTGGTATTCCACTAACCCGACTCTCTCCCCTCCAATCTATTATGAATGCTGCCAGACTCATCCTTCCCACTGCTCCTCTTCTGCTGCATCTCTTTGCAGTTCTCTACACTGGCTTCCATTTCACCTTAGAATCAAATTCAAGCTCATGTGCTTTGACTTCAAATAACTCCACAGTTCTTGTCCAACTTACATCTCTGACCTAGTAAAAAAATACACCCCTAGCCACTCTCTCGGCTCCTTCGATAATGGACAACTGACTTCCTCTCTCATAACGTCATCACGCGGATGGCAAAAAGACTTTTCTAGAGCTGCCCCAATTCTCTGGAATGGTCTTCCTCATCGTATTCGGCTTGCTCTTACTTTCTGCTCATTTAAAAGAGCACTCAAAACCCATTTTTTTTAAACTTGCCTACCCATCTTCTTCTGTCTTTTAAAACCACCACTACCTCCCACCACTACATATCTCCCCTCCTATTGTGTGCTAATTCCCCCACCTACTAGATTGAAAGCTCTTCGGGGCAGGGTCCTCTCCTTCTGTGTCACTGTCTGTATTCGTCTGTCATTTACATCCCCTATTTAATGTCCAGCACTGCGTAATATGTTGGTGCTATATAAATCCTGTTTAATAATAATAATTAATAAAGCACTGTGGACAGCAAAATACAGTTACAGGGTTCCTATTACATCCAACAGACCCTTACTTTCTATCACAAGCTTTGTGTTCACCTGGTCCTGACTGGGTATAGCAGACTGATACTCCTGTCCCTGGGCTGTGTAGCTCTGGTTAGTGTCCTCAGCTTTCATATTGTACTTCCCCCTAACTAGGACAGAGCAAAACAAGATCCCCCATCCCCATGGGCTGACAGAGGGACAATGGCACAGTGCGTGCCCACAGAAGAGGCTCTGAGTTCCCCCCTCTGGCATGCATGCCATAGGTTCGCCACCACTGATATAGAGGCAGGAGGAACCTTTATGCACAAGGGAACACAAGCATTTTAAAATTTCTGCATGTGCCGGACGCTAACCTGGCTTTTTGAGGCCACAGTAGTGGAAAAGAGAATAGGTGAAACCTGAGAAGGTTCTTTTTGAAATATAGTTTATGTAAATCTAATTACTAAAACTTTATATAAGCTTTTACATACCAATGTAGTTTCTAAAGTATTTTCCAATATTAGTAATATTAATATTAAATATAATAAATATTATTAATAAAATTGCTGCTTTCATATAAGTTACACCTGGTACACCTGCTGCCTGTAGGTGGCTTGGAACATGTAATTTATTCTTCTTTTAAAAATATCTCCTAATAACATCAAATATACCAAAATCCCTTTTTAGCATACATTTAGTAAGATAATAGATCAAGGAATGAACGTATAAAATTATACTACAATGACATTCAAATTACAGACTACTCTGTGTTTTTTTTCCTTCCAGATTAACATAAATGCCATTTACAAATGTAGAGCCAGCTCAGTGTTTATTTCTTTTCTGGGTCATGCCAGGAGTCTGGACAACTGCATACTACATATGGTATATCTTAAATGTACCAGATTATAGTAAGCACCTGTATCTTGCCAGTTCTATGAGTTGGCTGGTGGAAGTAGCTGAACCACAACCTAGCAGATAATGTACTGGTGGAATGACAGTTTTATACATGACCCACACTATTATAGCCTTGATGCCTTCCTGTTCATGAGTATGATGGACAGATTTCAGCATCTTGGATTTAAAACAATATACACTTTGGATTGCATCTGCTATTCAAAGTTAGGATATATTTTTTTTCACTAACACTGTGATAATAGTTTTACCTGCCAAGAAGTAATAGGGAAACTGCAACTAATATAACACAGCAACAAAAGGCTCAGTTTTTGTTTTCAGTCTCCATTTTTATGATACCCAACACATTCGGGAGGTTTACCTGGTCCTAATAAAATTGGAGAGAACCTAAAGGGTAATTTCTATGATTGTTCTAAACTTCAGGGGTTCTTCTAAATTTTGTCAGTCCAGTACACATTTAATTTATCAGCACGAAGACCTCTTTCCATACCATGTCTCTACTCAATCTCTTTTCAGGATAGAGAAAGTTCGAACCCCTACCAGTTTGCAGTGGTGACTGTGACGTAAGTGTGGACATTTCCTCGTTTGTTATCTGAGAGGGACAGGAAAAAATAAAAAGAATAAAAACATGGCTTTAAAGGGTCTCTAATGGCTTAAACATCCCTTTGGAAAAAACACTTTCACTTGCCTTACCCAGTTCCCATTTCTGGAGTCTGCCTGCCTTCTGGAGTCAAGAGTTGCCTGAAGAATCTAACACATTACTATAAATTTTGCCTTTATCCTTTACCATGTGCTTTGATTTCATCCCATGGCCCTGCAACACTACTCACAATGATTGCAGACATCTGTCACACTTCAAGGTGAAAACTCTTTGGGCAACTTTGCAAGAGTGAAGCCTCCAGGAATGGGCAAATATAAACGTCATTTTCAGTATTTTTTAAGAAAATAATTGGCAACAATTACCATTTCACCACCCAGGCCAGTAAACCTACATCCACGTGAGAATTACACACTCTTCTTTAAAGTCAGTTCAACTGGATGTTACTTGTCATACTAATAATTATTTACAGGAAATATTACCAATATAATTGTTATACTTTGGTGTCTTCAGGAACAAGCCTCTCCTTTTCTTCAGTCATGTTAGAATTTGTTCTCTGGCATGAGCTGAGTTTCCTTTAATGTCCCCTATTGGGGCTTTTACATAGGAGTGTTCAAAGTGGAGCTTTTTAAAGGTGTATGACATGGAATGGATGGACTGCAGTAAGCCCAGCTGCCTAAAATATTGAGGGTAGGATTTCTCAAACTGCTATTCAAATAGGCGATGTTAAGAGCGCTGTAAACCATCAATAAAGCTATATTGTTATAATATATCTGTCAGGTCTAGTGACTCCTTAGGGGAAAAATTGTCACCAGGTGGAGGCTGTCACTGGGTCAGGAAGGCACCAACAGCAATACAAACATAGCTGGAAGTTCTAACAATTTCTTTAATGCTAAACACATACATTAAAAATGGTGCAAACATACGTGATGGCAGGTTTGTCAACAAAATATTTTGTTTTAAACTTTACACAGCCTCCCCCAACAGCTTAACATACATTATAAACTTATAGTATATGCCTATTAACAAATAGCTATTTTTTTATTTATGCTGAGACTAACAGACCCCCTACTCAACCTCCCTATACCCTAATACTTGTGTTAGATTAGCAGTACCCCCTAAAGGAAATTCAAGTCAGACTGGGTGGCCCTTCTGTACTGAGATATATGGTACAATACCAGTTCTATTCTCCATAGGCTTTGCAAGTTTCCAAGTAAACAGTTGGACATGTGAATTAAACACAGCTTCATCAGCTTAGAAAAGGCTGGTGTTGCCCAGTACCACACTGCCTGTGGTCTCTTCAGTTGCTGACCTGCGGTAGCATGGTTGACACAGTGGGACTGCTAGGCTTTGCTTAGTTGAAAGTGTATCGGTCAAGGTTGAACATAACTCAAAGAGTAAAGATATAGGGAAAGTGTAGAAGTGTTAACTGATCCTAAGCAATAACTCGAAAATGATCCCTTTTCAAGAGTTCAAAGCCGAAATTACAAAGCACTAGGTTGCCTAGATGCACTTAGCTCTCCAGTTCCATATCTATATTTACTTGTATTAAAGAAAAATAACATAGTGCTGTCTCCCACAGGCTCACTGGTATGATTTTGCTAGTGTCATTCAACAAACTTCCTGTTAAGCCACCTCTGTGGGGAAGAACAAATATTTTCTTGGCCAAAGCTAGGGGTTAGGCTTAATGCACATGCCACAAACACAAGTTGTCCAAAGTGTAAGTTTAAAAGTTGCAGTTGTAATGTTTCCATTAATGTAATATATGAAATGAAGATAAACATACTCAACTTGCAAGACCATAAATAAATAAATATATATATATATATATATATATATATATATATATATATATATATATAAACATATAAAACGAAAGGCATTTTTTTTAGCATAGACATTGCTTCTCCTTTATAATCATATATACAGCTAAAATACATAGCATTTCATAACATTGCTAGACATTTGTAACATGATGTAAATCTTAGCCCATCAATACACAGGTGTGTATGACCGGGTATGTACACAATATGCAGAAATGCATTATCCACCAGCAAATAAAACATTGAACTATGACATTGTGGGTCCTATGAGGAGTTTGCATAATAACAAGCAACTATCAGAAATTAAAATGGCATTTAAGTGAACAAATACATTTTCTTGATATTTCTCAAAGGACTGAAACAAACTGTGATACATCTATGTACTAGATGGCAGTTTAAAGTCATATCTGTTGCTGTCTGTGTTGCCACTGGAGAATTTTATTGCTGCCTGGGGACATTTTTGAAGAAATAAAAAATTATCAGTGTATACATTGATGATATACAAGCTGTCCTGCTAAGGGTGCATTCACAAATCTGCTTTAAACACATGTTTAAAATGCATTATTTAGGATTTTTCAGATTGGAACCATTTATATTTTCTTTCATTGTAGCAGTGCAGATTGTAATAATATTGTTAGCGGCATTCTAAAACCATTTGCCTAGTAAACACACAACGCATAGAAATGGATGGTAATGTATATAAATCATGTATAAAACTGATGTAAATTGTGCTTTGCAATCCTAAAACAAATGTTTGAAAATTTGAAAACACATGTAAATTATGCATATTTCCTAACACAGAGGTTTGCACGCCTCCAAATCTGGCTTTACCACCCAGAAACTAGTTGATCCAGAGCAAGGATGCAGCTGGTGAAATTTAGTTCCAGGTTGGTATCACAAGGAAATAGAAAAAGATATAAATAAGAAAGCAAAGGCAGCCTACATATCCCCTTTTCCCCTAAATGTACAAAGTATTCAAAAAGTGAAAAAATAGGTGACAGACAAACAAAGCACACATGTGTAAGATTTTGTCAGCTAAAAATAGAAGTGTGTGTGTCTTACATTAATATTGACCTGTCATTTAAGTAAAATGTGGGGTAAATTCATATAGCTTCTGTCTCCTTAACTTTTATATGGTTTATGATTCTGAATGCCAAAAAGTATATTCATTGTTATACCCCTTCTCTGGGCTAATTGCAGCCTCATCCATTCAGACTGGTACTTGAGATGGAGGCTGCACAGCACAAAACCATGTCAAAGGCTGCAATAATGCACTAAAGCACACATAGAATGATATGTTTTTAGAGATAGATTAAAAAAAACAAAAAAAACATAAAGTAACATTCGTGTAAACTAATTTGAAAAAAATAGCAACACGGATGCTAAGTCATTTAAAAACAGCCCAGTGCCTGCATGTATGTCACATGAAAAAGTGTTTTCCATGTACATTTCAAAGCAAGATTTTTAGGAATGATCTATAGGAGCACCAGATGGATCTTCTTCATTCTGAGAGGAATGCATTGTCATGTATGTCTTTCTTCAAGGAAAAAGGATCCGGGTAGAACAGGTTGTGCAATGTTTCAATGAGCACCAAATGACAATAAAAAAAAGTGCAGTGGAGTTCAGTTATCCTTCCACAGAACACTGGTTGTTCCTTTAGGTGGAAGATTTGAGGTGTGTGTGTTTCTCACCAGGAGATTTAAAATAAGCACCAAGTTCCATTGTAAACAATATCTGGGGTCTTCCTTCCTGAGAGAGCTGGGGGTATGGGTCATAACATCACTTTCCTGTATAATTAGCAGAGGGTGTCCAGGCTCCATCTATGGGTGCATTGTCACCAGTGTTCCAGAGAAAACCATATCTCAGCTAAAGCACACAGGACCTATGGAGAAGCCAAATTGGTGGTCCATGTCCCCATCGTTATACACAGCCAAGTCACGGACAGGAAGTAATGCGAGGTCCAAGGGCGCAAAATGAAGGAGAGTTTCTGTCCTGTTGATTGACTCACTGGTCTAAGAGACAACATTATCAGTTAAACTTTATGACCTTTGTTGCCAATTTTTGTAAATACAAAACTTCAGAATAAAAGGTAAAAATATTAAAAATTAGCAATAATTTACTAATGTAAATCTCCAACTAGTATGTTTGCATGGGGAAATTAAATTGAAGGCTATTGCTGACTTACATCTTTCCAGTCTGTCTGTGGCTTTAACACTTTTAATCTGTGACACACCACGTACCTTACAGCCATGGAGTGTCACGAGGAAGCTCTGATCCCGTGTGTCTGTCAAAAACTTCACATCCTTGTCCCTTGCAGGCCGTTCTGGCTGAGCTAGGCACACATACCTCAGTACTTGGTATACACGCATGCTCTGTAGTCTGAGAAACCTCAGCTGGACCACACTGTTGTCATTATACAAGAACTGAGCATTGAAGGAGAACAAAAAAAAAAAGAAAAAAAGAATTAAATGCAGAAAGGGTAATTGCAAAAACCAATTTTAAGTATTGGTCAAGGCCAAGGTAAAAACTAAGCTCAGTAATCATCTATGGGACTGCCCATGGTTTACAGCTTTCTGAATTAGGTTCCATCCCTGTGGGGGCTAATCATACATTGGAAATCCAATATTTTAGCATTGTACATCCATTTTCCCATGGATGAAAATTTCCATCCATTTTTTTTTTTTTACAAGTACTATTACAAGTGCCCCAGTCCGTGCTGCAGAACAAAAAAAAAACACATCCACAACAGGAAGCTACTACCTCCATGCTATATTGTGGATAATGAGCTGTTTTGGATTTCTTCCAGGTGTACAGTTAGGTGCTGATGTCAAAAAGGTTGATTTCGGTGTCATGACTTTAACACATTTGGCTTCTGAAATTTCAAAGTTAAAGGTGCAAGGCTCATTTCAGATCTATTGTGTTCTTTCTTAAAGAGTTTTTGCCACCCCCCCATACAAACCACATTTGTAGGGCACTTGTGATATTGTTTTATATTTATGGGTGCATTTATAAGAGGTGCCATGTGATCAATTATTTGGGGGGCTACATTGCTTCCATGGTGTTCACTGAAAGGACATGGCTGAACTAGTACTTTTACACTGCATTCTGCTACAATGGTTATTGCAAATTAAGTAATTTGAATTATAATTATTTTTGCATGTGTAATCACTAGTTGAAGACTGGAGTTGGATTATGGTGTGACCTGGGTTTTAAGCATTTCCTTGCATCACCTGATCTTAGATCTAGTTTTAATCTTACCGGAAAACCCCCAGGAAGCATGCTAAACCACTGGAACCCATCTTTCAAGGAGTAGGTCTGAAGCCAGGCCTTTATCATTATCTAAAAATCATAAAGACAGCATTAGTTAAACTGCAGTTTGTACTATATATTGTTAAGTGCCATGCGATTCTTATAAATTACCTGATTTTCCTGAGGTGACAGGCAGGTCTCACCACCAGCTGTAAAGTTGCAGAACACCAGAAAAGAATCCTGAGAACTGCCCTGGTTAGGGTCAATGTAATAATAACCTGCCAAATGTAATGTGTGAAAATAAATACAATTAGTATCCCCTAAAAAACATTTCAATCAGCACTGAAGTCAAATTTGACCATAGCCAAAAAGCCAAGTGTAAAAGCAAAGTGTTGAAGAATATGCCCCATCCCTGACCAAATATCAAGATGCTGTAACAAGATTTTTCTTATCTATGCTATTCCTTTTTCAGAATAACCTACCATCTGGAAGTTCTGGGTGGACAAGCTGCAGTTCTTTACATGTGCTTGCCGGATTTTCCTTGGTCCCATTAGGTGGGGCAGCCAATAGCTTCAGGTCTTCCTCCAGATGGTGGATGAGATCCCATGGAGCAATGTCTTTCCATGATGCTGAATTGGGAAACAACTGCTGGAAAGTGACAAAAAAAGAGATTGGTTTCATCTTCTAAAAAATATTTAAAACTTTTCACATTAATTTTTGTTTAGCATAGAGCTAGATTAGAGAAAAATTGTATTCATTCTGATGGGCACAGACAGCAATGTAAATTGTAAAACTGGAAATGTCCAAAAAGGGAAATCTCAAAAAGGGGACATAACATCTGGTGACAAATGTCTAAGGTTGGGTGATTTCCTCTTGTTTTCCTATTCTACTTTCAAAAAAAAAAAAAAAGTAAGGTGCACGGACACATAAAAAAAAAGTTTGAATTTAGATATAATTTACCTGCTACTTTTACTGTAAATCGTACAAACATTTGAACTGTTTATTGTCTGCTATGAAGAAGTTTACAGCATTTTTCTTATCACTTACCTGTATACTGTGGGCAGTTAAACCCAGTGTTGGCCCAGGGGGACCAGGTGCTCCTGGGAGGCCCTAAAAACAGTAAGCATAGCCTTACATAAATGTAATAAAAGGAAAACTGTCAAAGTTTAATTACGTCTGCTTGATTTATTGTGTTAAGAAATAAGAGTTGTGTGGTTAGTTGTTTGTTGTTTTGACATCATCACAATGGGCCCGATTTATTAAATCTCTCTATGACTGGAGAAGATAGATTATCATGAATGAAGCTGGGTGATACAGCTTTTTAAGTCAATTGCTATTTTTGGCATATATTTTCAATCCTGGACCAGATCCATTCCAGGTTTGCTGGATCACCCAAGTTCACACATGAAAGTCTATCGTCTCTAGTTTTTGAGAGCTTTAATAAATCATCCCAATGTGTCCAGTGCTAGAAATGGTAAACCTGTAGATTTCCAGGAACAGAGAAAATGTAGCAACCCTTTTGTTGGCAGGACATAGGAAGAATTTGTATTATCGTACAGATAGTGCACTCTTTAAATTTGCTTACCGGAAGCCCAGGTGGTCCTGGAGGTCCCTCAGGTCCTTGGAATCCTTTTGGGCCCTTTCATTAAAAAAGTAGGAATGATAAACTGATATATGGGACATTGGTAAAATGGGAAAGGAACATGGTTCATCAAACCTCACCTGCACGCCTTCAGGTCCCTAAACATAAAGCAAGAAAACATTGAATTTAACTTAAACAACCACAAATCTGAGCATATTTAGACCTGTGTCCTAAACTGGTACAACATTGCTATTTGTACTTACTGGAAGACCCAGTGGTCCGGGAAGTCCCTGGGGTCCTGAAGGCCCAACAACTCCCTAGCAGAAATAACATTTAAGAACTTAGTTAATATACATTTGAAAATAGAAATTGCAAATCTATTTATTCTTACCTTGCCTTATTGCTGTCAAGTGTATAAAGTATATTTTCTACTGCACAGATGACTTTTGTTAATAAATTTTGTTAACAGGGACAGATCTCCATGATGCAAACCTTGATACACAAAGTATCTGCCTTAACTTGGATCATCTATTTGACAAAAAAATGTTTTTTGTATTTTTGTTTTGAGGCAGTGTAAATGAACCTTTATGATCTGACTATATGTCTACCACCTACAAGCAAAGGGCTAATTTGGACTAATGGTAAAAGTCTCCAATCTACTGCAGGAAGTACTGCTTAATTCTAAGGTAAGAAGTTTTAGACTTCTCAGTTTGTACACACATAGCTAGTATAATCCATCTTCCAGTTTAGAAGATTTTTTATTTAAATAAAATATTTCTTATGTGCATTTTTCTATAGTGTTTTGTGACTAGTGAATATAGAAAAAACACATTTCTTTGAATAATTAATTTCATCCTCATCTCCTTAATCTCTTGAACTCTGGTTTCATTTCTGCTTTATTTATTTTAGATCCATTCATCTACAATTACCAACATATTCCTACATATTGTAAAACATTTTCCTTTTCCTATAATATACCAACATAAAAAATTCATTTGTAGGTAATGTCTGCTTTGATTCACTATGAATGCTCCATCAGTCAAATCCTATTTTAGCGCTGCTTAATATTTGTATGGGATAATATATATTTTGGGAACATTTCATTTTAAAAAAGTGAAGCATTTAGGGATCTATTTATAAAGCAGTGAATGTGACATTCACTGGGAAACTCCATGGTGGAGAATCAACACCATTGAAACATATAGAGCTTGAATATTCTCCAACAGAGAATTTGTCAGTGAATGTCAAATTCGCTGCTTTAAAAAAAAGACTCTTAACTGTTTAAAGGGAACATAATATTTTGAAGCTATGTTTTTTCCAAATTAAAAAAAAGATTTGACTTGCCATACACAGTAAGGTCAACACTGCTACAATAATGTAAATTGTGTGTTTCCTGCATATACACAATACCTTCCCCTAATAGGTAAAAGACAGCAACAATGATGTATCTGGACTACAATTAAATATTCTGCTGCTGATGTTGATTAATAAAATTTTGTACCTCGTCACCTTTCTCCCCTGGAGGTCCAATATTCCCAGGAAGACCTTGTTTTCCCTAAAAGATAAAAAATAATAATGTAAGTTACAGAAGACAGACAAAAAAAAAAAATCTTTACTAAAAGTGATGACAATTTACCCATACCTTCTGGCCTTCTTCTCCTTTTGGCCCAAATGGTCCATCCAAGCCTGTCTCACCCTTGGAAAAAGACACATGGGTAAATCCTAGACGATGGTCATAGTGACATACATGAGTAGATGACAATATTTTTGATAAGAACAGTACTAAAGTGAACAATAACAATGACGTAATTTTTTTTTTCTCATTCTGTTGTCATTTGTTATAGCACGCCATCACTGGGCAGGTTTCCAGATTATCAACATCAAACAAAACCTGTACAAGAAAAGGAGAAAACCATCTTCCCTTAATTAGATTCAAGTCTAAAGTGGGGGGGGGGGGGATTAGGAGTTACAATAGAATGGGCTAGGACAAGTTGATGGAGGACATGGTAGGTGGTTACACAGTTATAATTGGTAAGGGTACAGATTGAATCACACTAATAGTTTAAAAGGGGTAAAGTTTTTAGGATCTAATTAAATAATCCAATACCAGACAGTAAAAACAATTTTGTGGCATGGTTTACAGCATGCCCAGACACAATAAGTTACTGTTATTGGACAGATGCAATTTGTCAGGACAAAGGGTATATATATATATATATATATATATATATAAATTTATATACACAGTAAAACAGTAAATATACATACAAACATATACACACAAATGTATTCAGGTACATTTTTAAGTATGTTCTGTATTGAGGACAACTAATAAGTTATTTAAAAGGATCTGTAAAAACTACTAAAATATTATAACTGACAATAAAACTTTAACATACAGCACCTAGAAAAGTATATAAATACACGTGTAGAATGTGTTGTGCAAATATTGTAAATGTCAAGCATTGTCCAAAAAAACTCAAATTAATTATTTAAATTAGGCTGGCCATACCCTTTTTCCACCACTGGATCTCTCTCCTTTTATACTTGCTTGAGCATACTTTATACAATACCCACCACTACCCACCATTGTCTTGTACAAAAACAAACCTGCACAAGTGCATATATGTATAAATGAACAGTGTAATGTCCCTTTGCACCACTCCTGTTGGAGTCAGCTCGGATGAAGCAAAGAGATGTCACACTGTTGGGGTTTGGGGAATGACATGCAGGATTAAGGCAATTAACATACAATTCGATAATAAAGATATGGTCAGGGGATAGATCCATTAAATAGGTACATGAGAGAAAACACAGATATTAGTACATTCAGTACTTTGCTGCCTTATTGTGTCACACCACTGTTCATATACTTTCTTTCAATCATGTAATTATTGCTCATTTTAGCAAGAACTGAACCTACTGTTCTGTGAAATAGAAAAGGGACCTAGGGGCCTACTGGGGAAAAGTGGAAAACGAAGGGAGGAAGGAAAATTCTCTTGTAAAAAGGTGGGGGCATCTAAATAACCTCAGACAGACTTCTGAACCATGGTGATCCTCAACTTATTACTTATTTGTGACATTTGTGTTAACAGTGGGTTAAGGAGTTAATCCAATGTGTTGCAACCAATGAGTTGTATATATCTAAAGAACTTATTACCCGGTGCCTGGTATGCTGTGCAAATGTCTTACCATCCAAGCACCCCTGGTCTACCCAGTAAATAATATACAGGGGTATAATTGTGTGTTGCCCACAAATTGAATGCTGTTGGTGATTCCATCCCGGGGGGAATAGGGTGTTATGCTGAATAGTGAGTAAAGTTAGGTGCAGTGAAATAGGCCCACTGGAGTACCTAATCATTTTACATACTCTCAATACATGTCTGAGATGAGCACTTATGTTGTTTGTATGCAATCTGGAAGGGAGCCAGGGAGCGATCCGATATCCACTGGATAAGACAAATGGGATTCCAATTGGACGGGGCCGCAGCACCTGCATATAGAGATGTTAGGAGGGCTATATGTGCTGGCTGATAATATTTCAAAAGTTTGATACACCTAAGACACCTTGGCATTTGTGACCATACATACTTTATTGTTGTACTCTTGATTTCCTGATGTTCTGCATAAAGGAAAACACAGATTTTTTGAATTTGCGTAGCATTTGGGTTGGTACATGAGTTGGTCGTGTGTGAAAATAACACAGTCATTTTAGAAGTATTGTCATTTTCACAGAATTTATCCAGCCATTAGGATGAGCAAATTGATGACAGGTGGCAACCTTGACAGGTACCTCGGCTGATTGGGAAATTAGAGGAATAATAAGGACCAGTATCTAACTCTTGCTGAGGGCGTGGAATAAAGCATTCTTATCTGGGCAAAAAAATTGGATTTGATGCCCCATTTAGAAAGGATATAGAGCAAGTACTCCCAAGATATTGAGTTAAAAGCTTTTTGAATATCAAGTGCCAATAGCATCCTAGGGTTTTTTGGTTTTTTTTTGTATTAGCTGTATTAGGCTAATGATCGTCCTGGTACTGTCTGGTGCCTGTCTGCCTGGATTGAATCCAACCTGGTCCTTATGTATTATAGTACCCAGGGACATATTTATTTTGGTAGTTAAAATTTTTATTATTAATTACGCCCACATTTATTAGGGATTTTGGCCTGTAGTTATGTGGGTCTAGTGCAGGCATGGACAAACTACAGCCAGAGGGCCGTATATGGCCCAATAGGGATGTTTCTTCAGTCCTTTGGATGGTCCGCGGCCCCCTGGATCTGAGCCTGCAATGGGGGAGTGGGTGGGTTGTGTGCAGCGACACTGCACACAACCCGCCCACTCTCCCATCACAGGCTCAGATCTGCGATGGGAGAGTGGGCAGGGTTTTGCCATCATGACGTCACGTTCAGTGGCGTCATGATGGCATAACCCCGCCCACTCTCCCATCTGCCTGGCCCCTCTGTCACATTTTATTTCAGATTGTGGCCCCTGACCAAAAAAGTTTGCCCACCCCTGGTCTAGTGTGTCTTTGTCCGATTTTGGGAGTAGCACTATATGGGCTTAAAGGGATGAGGTGGGGCGATGAGGATGTTTTCTAATGTGGTTAAACATGTCAGACAGTTTGGGGGCCAGGATCTCTGAAAAGATTTTTGTAGTACAAAGTGGAGTACCAGTCAGGCCCTGTGAATTTAATGTTTTAGGGTTTAGATAGCATCTAGGACTTCCCTCATGGTAAGCTAGTTTTCCACCTTTGTGGCCATGCGTGAGTTTTGGGAGGGAAAGGTTTGCAAAGAATTTGTCAGCTCTTTCTGGGTTAAAGTTCATGTGGGTGCCACACAGTTTGGAAAGTATTTACGAAATAGTTCAACTATAACAACCGGATTAGCTGTGGTGGTGCTATTGGAAAGCTTAAGCTTTATTATTAGAGGGTTGAGAGGTCCAGGTTTATTTGCTCTTGCATAATAAATCCTCTTGGACCAATGGAAATGTTTCTCCACCTGGTAATCCAACAAAAGATTCAGCTCACCTTTGGTCTAATGTATTTCCTTATATAATTGTTTAAAGAGCTTTGTGTCAGTCTTTGAGTTCCACAAATTTTTGATTTCTAGCTTTCTTTTTTGGCGGGATGCCAGCTGGATAAGGGTACCTCTGATGGTCACCTTTTGGGCATCCCACAAGGTAAGGGGAGAGGTTACTGAAGGACCATTAGTATCAAAGTACTGTAGTAGGGTTTGTTCTATCTCACTCACCACAGTTGAGGACAATAGCATTGCACTATTAAGATGCCAGTGGAATTCCGTGGAATGAAGGGCCAGGGAACTACACTGCACCAACAGGGGAGAAGGGTAAGACCAAGGGGTAGATAAAATTCTCCATTTTGACACCAGGGGAGAAACTGTTGTGTTACATAGATGTGGTCTATACGTGTGAGGCTTCCATATGAGGGCAAATAGTATGTGTAATCCCTTAAAATGTGTTCTCTCCAAACATCAAGCAGATGGTAATTAGAAAGCAATTCAGAAAAAGCTATGGAGTGGGGGGAGTTAGTTTAGTAATAGTGAATAAATGTGAATAAAGGAATAGTGATTAAATGTCTTCTTCCATTTGCTTAGGGAATTGAACCCCTGCATATTTTGTGATAGAATTAACAATTTACTTGAAACCATAATTGGAGTATTTCACTCTATACTGCACCATGTTTCTTTGATATTTCTTAGTTTCCCTCAGTACTTTTAGAATTTCATTTACTAAAGATTCTATTGGGGATAAACAATAAGTATAAGCCAGGGGGTAATCACAGATGGGGAGTAAAAATAAACCATGTGAACATTTTCAACATAAAAATTCATGTCAGCTATAGCAGAAAATTGTTGTACCTGTGGGCAAGACCATCAGTGTGGGGCACCAGACACCCCCGAGTATGTGGGGCTACATTCTATTTTTGGGTCTACACATACTTCCCTGAGGGTAATTGGAGATTGGTGTTTTCGGTGTGGAGATTGAATACAGTTGTCTGCAGTAATTGAAAAGTAGCTTAAATGGGAGGTTCCAGTGATACTTGATCTCTAGTTGCTGCAGTATCGAGAGAAAGGGCTTGAGGGCCTTCCCTTTCTGGATGGTCTGGGGCGAAAGATCCACTTAGGTCTGATAAGAGTGCAACTGAAAGAACAAACCAAGTGTCACAGATCCCTGCAGGTCCAGGGGATCTGTAACTTATTCAGTGTCACCCACCTTACACTCCTCTGCTGCTAGCAACAGCTCTGCTAAGGCATCATCTCTGCAGCTCACTTCCTGGTCCAGGTCATGTGACTCCCAGTCAGCCACTCCACTACCTCAAGAGGACTAGAGTGTTTCACAGACGTGCTCCCCCTGCTGGTGGAGATGTGAACACCACCAACCTCTAGTCTCCTGGACCCCCTTTGGTGGTAGGATGGGATGCAGCAGGTCACATGGCTCCACTCATCACAGGCCCTGTTCTCAAAAGGAAGTTAAGGGCAACAGGAAGTTGCCTGAACAAAGAGTTCCTTTGGCTCTGCTTCCAGGTTCCTGTTTGTTTATTCTCTTGCTCCTGATTCTCCTGAGGTGTAACAACCTCAGCTTGACCCTGACTACTCCTGATCGCTGCCTGCCCTGACTACTGACTTAACCTTTACTACTCCTGATCGCTGCCTTCCCTGACCTCTGGCTTGCCTGACTACTCTCTGCTCCTCGCCCTGGTACCACGTCCTGTTTCTGCTGGTCAGCAGTCACCTGCCTCGGCGTGCACAGGGGATGCAACCTGGCAGTTGCCCGCAGCACAACATCCTCACCTCTAGAGGCTCTGGTGAAGACTGGGCAGTTGCTTAGACTCTGCGCCCTCTGCACGTCTCTACCAACTGAGCTGGTGACACAGGTCACAGGTGTGATGAACGTCTGAATGAGCTCCAATCTGCCATCAACCAGTCTCCTACCTCTGCGACTGCAAATCCAGCCCCTGTACCTGGGACTCCTATACCCGCTACAGCCACCATACTCCGCACTTCGAATTCCTACTCCCTCCCGCTACTCCGGTGACCCCAAGCTCTTTTGTGGGTTTTTAAACCAGTTCCAAATTCAGCTTGAATTGCAGCCCTGGAACCTTCCCACAGAACAAACCAAGGTGAATTTCTTGATTTTCTTGAATTTCCTGATTGTCGGGGGAGGCCTTGCTTAGGCTTCGCCTCCTTGGGAAAAGGGCGATCCTATCCTGGGAGACTTCGATGCCTTCCTAAAGACCTTCCGCAAGGTCTTTGGTGAATCTGGCTGGGCCTCTTCTGCGGCCTCAGAAATATTGGGCCTACGTCAAGCCTCCCTCTCAGTAGGCCAATATGCTGTGAAATTCTGAACCTTGGTGTCCGAATTGAATTGGAACAATGACTCCCTGGTTGGAGTTTTCTGGCAGGGGCTCTCAGACCATAATAAAGATGAGCAAGCCTACTCTTGATGGCCTGGTGTCTCTCTGCATCTGGATTCATATTCGCTTCCCCAGAAACCCATACAGTCCGGGGACCCATTAAACTGGCTCCTACTTTCCAAAGACCTCCTCTTCCAACAGTTGAGCCAATGCAAGTGGACCGCGCTCGACTTACCCCAGAAGAGTGGACCTGCCGCAAGCATCAGGACCTCTGTTTGTATTGTCCTGGGAAGTGCTACTACAAGCTAAATTGTCCATTGAAGGCCCCAAATGCCAGACCCTAGGGAAATGGGGAGAGGGTTTCCTAGGCAAACCTAATATCTCTCCACCATCCAAAATAACTTTTCCTGTCAGGATCTCATCTGACAGACACCATTTCTGGACCCAAGCCCTTTGGACTCTGGTGCTGCTGGAAACTTCATCAGCCAGCAGCTGGTCTCTGTTCACAACATCCCTGTGGTGCCCCTATCCAAGCCTTTGGTGGTCTCCGTGGTCAATAGCACAGCTTTACCCGACTGCATCCAGCATGCCACTGTGCCACTCACCATGAAACTTGGGGCTCTTCACTCTGAGGCTACTTCCTTTTTGGTGGTTTCCAAGATCGTCCATCCAGTTTTGTTGGGGTTGCCATGGTTGCCCGGACATGCCCCCGTCATCAAATGGAGCTCCGGAGACATACTTTCGTGGAGTGCCACCTGCTTCCAGGAGTGTCTGCCCAGGCTACATCCTGTCCAGCAAATCATGCTGCTGCTTCACCTCAGCCTCGCTTGCCAAGACCATACTGGGGATTTGCTGACGTCTTTAGCAAAAAACAGGCCGAGACGCTACAACCGCACCGTTCATAAGACTGTGCCATTGACTTAGTCCCTGGCTCCTCTCCTCCTCGGGGTAGAGTGTACCTTCTCTCCCTCCCTGAAACTAAGGCCATGTCTGATTAAATTCAGGAGAATTTGGAACGGGGCTTCATCCGAAAATCTTTATCCCCAGCGGGAGCTGGGTTCTTCTACGTGCAAAAGAAGGATGGTTCCCTGAATCCCTGTACTGATTATAGAGGTCTGAATAAAATCACAATTAAGAACAAGTATCCGCTGCTCTTAATCTCTGAGATGTTTGACCGACTTCAAGGGGCATCGGTTTTTACTAAGTTAGACTTACGTTAAGCCTATAACCTGATCCGCATTCGTGAAGGGGACAAATGGAAGACTGCCTTCAACACCTGGGATGGCCATTATGAGTAATTGGTCATGCCCTTTGGGCTCTGTAATGCACCAGTGGTATTTCAGAATTTTGTTAATGACATCTTCAGGGACCTCCTTTATGTCT
Organism: Pyxicephalus adspersus; assembly: GCF_032062135.1. Classification (NCBI taxonomy): domain Eukaryota; kingdom Metazoa; phylum Chordata; class Amphibia; order Anura; family Pyxicephalidae; genus Pyxicephalus; species Pyxicephalus adspersus. The sequence goes on along the minus strand of NC_092871.1, from coordinate 51,021,160 downwards.
GTGTGATTGTCTACCTAGACAACACCCTGGTTTACTCTAAAGATCTGCCTACCCTCTGTGACCATGTCAAGTTGGTTCTGCTAGGGCTCAGGGAGAACAGACTGTATGCCAAATTGGAGAAATGTCAGTTTGAACTTTTTGGGGTTCCATTTTTGGGATATATTGTGTCTGCAAAGGGTTTGTGCATGGATCCTGACAAACTGTCATCTGTATCAACAACATATTTTATAAAAATAACAAAATTTACATTACAAGGCTCATTTCCAGTACATAAAACTACATAAAAACCATTATTAGTCACAATAATCTCTCCTTTCAGAGTGTCCCTGTGAGGGATACATTCTGCAGCATGCAGGGGAGCTGGTGTGTAAACGTGTGGCTCAGCTGTGAGATTTCAGTACGGTATTATTGTTTGCTTCAAGTTCCATACAAAACTGACTAATAGAAATAACATTAAAACTTAAGGACTTCACAATTGTAATTTTTTGCTTCACTGCCATGACCACCGATCTGTTCCCCACTACTGATCCTAACAGAGAGTGTTGCTAAGAACACAAGCATCAGATTCTCTCTCCTGAGAAAGCGGATATTTCTGTGAAACGTGTAGAGAATTTACCCAGAATGTATCCCTCACAGGGACACTCTGAAAGTAGAGAATATTGTGGCTAATACTGGTTTTTATGTGGTTTTATGTACTGGAAATGAGCCTTATAATGTAAATATTAATAAAAAATTTTGTTATTTTTATAATATATGTTGTTGATATTGGCCTAAAAAATCCCACTACAAAAATTGGTGTTCTTTACCGTATATTCTTTTTTTCTGGTTTTAATAAGGGATGTGGCCTACGTGATATATAACAGATGCGCTCCCCCTGCTGGTGGAGATATGAACACCACTAACCTCTAGTTTCCTGGACCCCCTCTTGTGGTAGGATAGGATGCAGCAGGTCCCATGGCTCCACTCATCACAGGCCCTGCCCTTCAATGGAAGTGAAGGGCAACAGGAAGTTGCCTGAAAAAGGAGTTCCTTTGGCTCTGCTTCCAGGTTCCTGTTTGTTTATTCTCTTGCTCCTGATTCTTTGTGTACCGACCTCGGCTTGACGCTGACTACTCCTGATCGCTGCCTGCCCTGACTAGGAGCTTAACCTTGACTACTCCTAATCGCTGCCTGCCCTGACCTGATGAAGACCGGCCAGCTGCTTAGACTCTGCGCCCTGTGCATGTCTCCACCAACTGAGCTGGTGACAGAGGGTCCACTGTCCTGCCCTGCAGTACTGTGACATCAAGTTTATTCCAGGTTGCCCTCACAATCGCTTCTTTAGTTTTTTAGAAAGTCAGCCTAACTATTATATCCTTAGGTGGGGTCTCCGATTTCTTAGGGCCTAGAGCACAATGTGTGCAATCAAATTCCAAACTTTCAGTAAAAAGGTGGGGAAGTAACAATGCTGTTGTAAGTCCAGGTGAGTCCGCTATAAACTAGGGAATCGCACTTTTGATTAAGTTGTCTCTCTGATGGCGATTTTCTAGATCCTCCAGACACTCAGGAGTTGCGGATCTCTGTCAGATGGCAGCTATCTTGGACGGCTGCTCGTCCCCTATCCTTTCTGTTTTGGGTAGTTAAGAATGGGTATAATTGATGTTCCAAGAAGTATTTAAAAGGAAAGACATCTAGTGGTAAAAAAATATATGGTCTGTCTGACCTACTTAATTTAAAAGCAGGGAAGGACATATGGAAGTACTGTATGTGTGCTTATAGGACATTTAGATGGGTAGGATGAATTAACAATTAGGTATACACTCAACAAAAACAAACAATGGATGGATCAATAACATCCCACCAGCCACATTCCTAAATTAGCTGCTTGTTCCAAGCTGCAAAAAGTGGATAACATGATCTGAAACTATTGGAGCTGAAAACTAGGTAATCGGGTTTGTTTAAATAGCCAATTGATATCATGTGTACAGCTTGTTAATGTTTCTATTGGATTTCATGCTGGTTTTACAGTATTTAATTATATTTAAAATTTTTAATACAATACCTATGCTTGAGGTCATATTTCAACCAAAAGATCCTGATTGTTTTAGCCTCTTACCTTCAGCCCTTTTGTACCTGGCTCCCCTTTTTGTCCTCCGAGTCCTGGAATACCCTGAAAAACACATGGATACTTAAAAGCCAGTACAAAACAAATTTTAAAACAATGTATTTGACAATGCCAAAACTCACATAGGGTCCTCTTGGTCCTTGAGGGCCATCTGGACCTTGTTTTCCTTTGAATCCCTAAAAGTGAAGTCCATAAATTAATCAATGAAAGGAATAAACTGATTCTGATTTAAAAACATTTCAAAAACAAAAAGAAAATCACATTTTGCACGCATATGCATATCATTATAATTTAAGACCTACAGGCAAATGAAAGGTCTTGCCTGTCCTACCTTGGGTCCATGTGGCCCACGTGGTGGACGCAATCCAGCTTTCCCTCTTTTGCCCTAGATCCAAAAAAAATAGTGACAGATGCAAAGTTAAATGAAGTCAAAGAGTTGGGTATAACTTCTCAGCTTCAAAAAAGAATCATCTGAGATGACATTGCATGATGGAGAATCAATATTTGCTATTGAAACACATGCACCTGGAAGATTTATCTACCAGGGAATGTTTCAGGTAATGTGATATTCACTGCTTTATAAATAGAAACCAAAATGTACATAAGAGCCTGAGCAACTTAGCACTCTCATTAGGATGCATTTAAGTTATTATTTTTGTTTTGATATTTTTATGTACCCGCCCACTAGGAGAATATTTGAGGAAATGTCAGATTGCCTGTTTTATAAAAAGATTCTTTAGTGTTTTTTTCATAATTTACTAAAGAAGTATATGATGGTGACAACTTGGGAGAGCTGTGAAGTTGCTTATAACCATAGAATAACGTCACAGAATCCATGTGCGTTTTACCTTTCCATCACAGAATAATAAAATATATGTTTACTATTTCAGGTTTAAGATGTGCACACTAATGTTAGATAATTTGAGAAAAAAACCTTTATGTGTTAAAGCTTTATCCTTTCCTCTGTACTGATTATGAAATTACCTTCCTGCCCGTACTGCCAGGCGAGCCAGGTCGACCATCTTTCCCTCTCTCCCCCTAAAAGAAAGAAGAAATCACATGGTTGCAAAGCTAAGATGAAAAAAGACATAGTTAGAGTTAACAGAATATTTATACAAAGTTAGGTTAGAGGATTTAAATCACATTACAAGACAAACATGATGAATACTTGAGTCACTAACCATATGTTTTCACTTTGGTGATGTTTCCACAAGTCCTGCTGTCCAACCTACCCCCTTCTCCGTCTCAAGCAATTTTGGTGACAAAACAGGCGACACATTAGAGGACTCAAAGCATTTCATGGATCACAAACGTCTACTTCCTCATGAATATAGACTTTCACACGATCCATGTCAATCCCTGCTAATGTCACTTCCTTCAGGGAGGTGGAGTTATTAGTCTCCCACGTGGGACTCTGTAATTAGTCTCAGACTCATTTGCCCGGCGGTAGTAGCGGGGGACACACGCTACTACCCCACTCATATATGGTGGCTGAATTTTTTTACATGGATTGATTGTAAACAGAGGTAAGCCTATTCTTATAGAATTGAACTCGATATGGGGAAAAAAGTTTTAAAATCAATGATGGGGTAGTTTGATCTCCCATTAAATTATATGAGGGATCATACACCGCATAACCTATTAAACATATTATTATTAATAACCAGTAATTATATAGACATATTAGGCAGAGCTTCACAAACTCCATAGTCTTATCACTATATGTCCCTTAAAGCGGCTCTAAAATCTTAAATCTCCAAATGCCCTACCATAGTCATTCACACAGTCTAAGGTCAATTTGGGGGAAGCCAATTAACCTAACTGCATGTTTTTGTAATGTGGGAGGAAATCGGAACACCCGGGGAAAACCCACACAAACATGGGGAGAACATGCAAACTCCATGCAGATAGTGTCCTGGTTGAGAGTCAAACCTGGTACCTAGCGCTGCAAAGGTCAGAGTCATTGTACATATGTGGACCTTTAGACATCAGCTCTGCATATGTGGATCTATAGCCATTTTTAACAGGTTAACATTGGGAATGATCTCTCTCTCTCTGCATTGAGCCACGAGAGTCTAAATATATGTTAAAAAAATACACAAGCCATTGTGAAAATGTTCAGTAATGTTGTTGTGTATTCCGTGTTGTTAAAAATGTAGGTCTCTTATCCATACTCCTGAGGAAGCAGACATTGTGATCCATGAAATGCATTGAGTGTTCTAATGATTTGAGACCCCATTTAATTGTGAAACATCATATGTAAAGGTTTTCTTCTTTTATTATGGCACAAATTTAAATAGGGAGTTAATAAAGTATTGTGGGCATTTTAATCTGTTGTAACTATTGATTATTACAATTGTTGAACACACTTGCCTTAAAAGTCCCTGTTTTCATTGATATTTTTATTATTTGCTACTTTGGGGATGTTTGATATAAGGAGTAATGGTAAGTATGCTACATATTATAATGGGCTGTGTTTGTGCCATAAAACATATTAAACATTTAAATGTACTACCTTTATTCCTTTTTGTCCTGGTTTCCCCTCTCTGCCTGGACTTCCAATTGATCCCTGGAAAGCAGATAAAGTCATTTACAGATTGTTTCTCTTTCTCTCTAGAGATACAACAGTCAGCAAAAACATCTAAATCATCAATTTGTGAGGTGTATAGTCAACAATCATAAGCATTTACACTAGGTCCATGAACATCAAAAATGGTCCTGGAAGCAAAGAAATGTGACCTAGTCTGACAAATCAAGTTTTTTTGGTTTAGATCAGGTATAAGGCCAGATGCATGTATGCCATTTTTTAGGGAGAGAAATGACAGCAGGAAGCACTATGGGCAGAAGGCAGACTAGTGAAGGCAACGTGACTTAAAGGATCTACTCCATGACTTCATGAGAGTGCAGACCTGTTTTGATGGAACATTGAGGACCTACACAATATTAGGCAGGTAGATTTATTGTTTTGGCTTACCATATATCAGTGATAGCCTCATTACCAGTGGCATGCAGTAATGTCCCTAATATTCCTTACCATTTGCCCTGGTAGTCCTGGTTTTCCAGATTGCCCTTTTTCACCTGGTTCTCCCTAGTACATGAATAGAGCAGCATCAGTACATTTATCTAGATGGTCTGCATTTCTACATGTATTAATAAAGTATTTGGAATCCTCACATCTCTTCCAGGTATTCCTGCTGCTCCAGTCTCACCGATAACCCCAGGAGGTCCCTAGAACAAAAAAATATTTTTATTTTTTTTTTCTCAGCTACACAATCAAACATTTTTATCCTCACACCTCCGTTGAGCTGGTGGTATTAATACAATTGACAATCAAAATCTGGTATTTCGTTTATGGATCAACTCTTAGGCTAAACTACATAGTAACTTAGAGGTCAAACTTCTCCCTAGTTAAAGATGCAGAAGGTACTTCAAAAAAGATTGGAGTTGGTTTATTCAACAAACCAGGGATTCAGTAAAAATATAAAGTCAAACATTTACTGTATCAGTAAAATGTACATAATCTGTACTAGTTAATATTGCAAATTCTTGTATTATGAGGATATCAACCAATCCAGGATAAAGGTAATCGCAAAGTTATATGGCAAGCTGGCTGTCATTTTATTCTATGAATCCAAACAATGATACACAGACATTGGGATTTTACTGGCATATATATTTTGAACCACCAAATTAAAATGTTCTTTTTATCTCATTTATTGATTTATACAATTTTAATTTGAGAACATTTTGGTGGTTCACAATATATGACATTAAAATCCCAATGTCTGTGAATTAATGTTTGTATTTGTAAAAATGAAGGGATGAAACATAATGTGGGCCATAAATTAGATTCAAGTTTTATTGTTGTAATCTAATCTATGAAAAATATTTAATACTGCCTAGATTGTAAGCTCTCCGAGGCAGGGTCCTCTTCTCTGCCTGTGTCACTGTCTGTAACTGTCTGTCATTTGCTACCCCTATCTTATGTACAGCGCTGCGTAATAAGTTGGCGCTATATGAATCCTGTCTATTATTATTAATAATAATAATAATAAGAAGAATATTTGTATCCAATCAGCTGCATACCAGTTTTAGTTAAGTTATGCCCAGCCTTGTTAAGCTCTGGCCCAGAGAATCTGCAAGTCAGTTCAATTTAAAAACAACAAAAGCATAACAAAATGTATTTTTACCTGGATTCCATTTGTGCCTATACTTCCAGTTTCGCCCTTGAGACCCTCTGTGCCAGGGAGCCCTGGAGGACCTTGTGAACCTTTGCTCCCAATTTCCCCTTGTGGACCCTACAAAATTGTACAACATATTAGAAGACCTGAAAAGTCTCTACTTCGTTTTTTTAAACATATGGTTTCCAACCAATCAGTAATCAATTTTTATATGCCATGTCCCCATGCAGCTCAAGCATGATAACATAATTAAAAAACAAAACAAAAAAACAATGGAATTTTTAAGGCATAAATAACTTTCAGATGTTTAAAAATATAAACTGCTAGTGACCTTTAATAAATTGTCAATAAAAAAAACATATAGCAGAACATCCCATCATTTAAAACATTGCACTTTCATGATGATGAGAGATCCATCATTTAGTCTCAAGAAGCGTATTTTAACCTATTCGATGCTTTTTGTGAATACTATGTTTCCTCAGCGACCTATAAAATTGTTCAAATACAATCCATTATATAATGTACAATACTAGAATGTACAAAAATATACCTAAATCAATTTTCAAAAGTAAGAATACCATGAGACTTACTGGACAAACAAGAGATCAAACGAGCGAATACAGCAACTTCCTCAATATACAGAACTAACAACCATACTGCCAGAATGCAGGGCAGGGATCAAGGTGGAATTTTCTAAATAAACATAAATGTTTGATGCACAATATGTTTACAGATGAGTTCCTGGTTGATGTACTTTTGCTACATTTTATTTTTGGCAATGTTTTTCTCATCCTGACCGGTTCCCTTGAACTGTTACAAGAATTCTTAGATTGCTTAAAACATAATAACTAAAATCTAAAATGTAGGTTGAAAGTAATGACATCAGTAAATTATTTTCTTGATATGCAGATTGTAATAAAAATACCACAAAACCAAAAAAGGGATAAGAAGACATAAAAAGAGAAAACAAAACAAAAAAAACCCAAAATATAATTCACAAATACATCATTATTATTTATATGTCACAGAATATGAATTAAATGTTTAAAAACACTAAATCTAACTAAATCTTATTCAAGAATATATTCCGGTTATTTGTATATTAATAATATTATTATTTATGTAACACAATATCCCCACTTTGTAATTTTTCATTAAAAAAAGGTAGGCGGGAAGGCTTAAAACTCAGTAATTCATTTAAGCCTAGTTGGATGTTGGCTTTCAGAATAAAAAAACGGAAATGTTGGAAAACCCCTTAGATAGTATGTCAATCAATATACCACATTTAAATAATGGAAGGGAAGGAAGTCTAGTACCCTAATTGTGGCGGGGAAGACCTCCAAAAAGGAGTAGACTAGAAAGCAGGATTTTTAAGATACCAAATGGAGTGATAATATAAAAGCATCTTTTATTTACAAATGATTAAAAAACAAAATAACTAATTATGCAAAAAAAGAGGAAACAAAACCATATACAAAAAATCTATTAAAATTAATCAAGGGGTCAAATAGGCAACTAGAGAAATTTCTTCTATTCCCTATTTAATGTACAGCGCTGCGTAATATGTTGGCGCTATATAAATCCTGTTTAATATTATTATTAACAATATTAATATTAATTATAATTATTTTATTAATTAGTTACATATTTGACATAATGCTCTATGTTGTTTAGAAAATCTCATCACAAGATTACCTTTTTTTAGTTTCTCTTATTTTTACATCCAAATAGGATCTGTTCACGTGTTTTAGTTCTGTGATAGTCTTTTTTCAACATAAATCCTGTTTATTAACAATAATAATAATAATGATAGACTGTAGCATGCAATCTAGTCAGGACAAATTTATGCTCCACGTGCCCCTGGCAGGTCCCCATGATTGAAGCCGTCCCTTCACCCCATGTGCTGATAATGTCTGTGCACGGGTGGATGGTTTTTGTGATCACTGTGAGTTAATCACAAACAACTCTTAATGGAGCCTAGACATTTATTAACACAGCTGGAGAAAGCTGTGCTTTGATATACAAAAACAAACAACCGCAGAGATTGAATTGGTCATTAAAAAGTTACAAGAGGCTGCAGAAAGAGCCCCCCCCCCCCTTCCTAAGATTACCCACACAACCTCATCTGTGTTTAGCAAAAGATTTCTTTTGCAAGTCATGCAAACTGCCCCATCCCCCCTCCAAGCCTCCGTTCTGCACACGAGCAGGGAAGCCCTGTTCGTATCTAGGAGGCGTCCACAAGTTGGATGTCCCTAACCCAGGGACTACCTGTAAATTTCTACTTCTTATTTTGCTGTTGTGCTCCCACTCACCGGGACTCCATGATGACCCTGCTCACCCTTCTCTCCTCTCACACCAGAAGGGCCCTGAAAACAAAGAAAATAATAAACAACAATGTCATATTAAATTGATATAACATATGGGCTAGTACAGTATGCACTTACTGAATCTCCTCTGGGGCCAGGATATCCAGACATGCCTTGTGGGCCTGCTTCACCCTGCAAACATTAAACAAAAGTCAGAAAATAGTGATGACATTTTTAGACTAGTAAATTATTCAGAGGTCATGATAGTTTCTACTTAAAAATGACCTTTATTCCTGGAGGTCCATCTGGACCAGAAGGTCCTGGATCCCCTATTGCAGCCTGAAAACAAACAAAAAAAGTCTAATTTGCCACTTCTTTTCTCATTTAACTACTATAACATTTTTATTGACTCTCCTATCAATTTTCAGGTATGCTATGGTCCACATACCATGTCTCCTGGTGTCCCAAAAGGTCCCGGAATTCCCATTATTCCTGGTGGACCCTAAGGGGCAAAAAGGGTAATGTTAAAAAGCAAAGTAAAATATATCAGTGAACACATTTTTTAAAAAAATATGAAGTGTTGATAGATTAGTAAATAGACTTGTGGCCTTAAAAATGTGTTTAGTTCCCACCACTGTTTTTAATTTTTTTTTAAATGTTTTAAATGTTAAATCTTTGTTTTCTTGTGTAACTGTGACACGTGTCTACATTATAAGGAACTACAGAACTGCTACACAAAATATAACTATGCACAAAAAAAAATTCAAGTCTGGTGGCCAGCTTGTTTTTTCTTTTTGCTCACCTGGGGCCCTCTTTGCCCTTTCTCTCCTTTTGGGCCTTTTACTCCACGCTCTCCCATTATGCCACTGGGCCCAGGATTTCCAGTACTTCCAGGAGGTCCAAAATCTCCCTAATGTTATATAAGTAAGAGAATATTATATTAAATTTTTAATTTTTAAGCTCCATTGGGCAGACAAAATTAATGCTGGTCAAACCTTTTCTCCTTGAGGTCCAGGTTCCCCAATATCTCCAATATCCCCAATATCTCCCTAAACACAAGAACATTTTGTGTCACACAATGCATTAAAATCACTTTTCCCCTATGCCCATTGACCTTTGAAAAAAAAATGAAGTACCTCTTTTCCTGGTTCTCCTGGAGGGCCTGATAGACCTTGTAATCCTTCTTCTCCAGGGTCACCAACAGGCCCAGGAGGACCAGGGTTTCCGGGAACACCAACATCTCCCTGAAAAATTCATGAAAAATACAGTCAGTCTTCCTGGACTAAATGACTAACGTGTTTTTTTCTGATGCTGCTTTTCAAAATATGTACACTGTTCTAGTTTATGAACCAATAATATACAGGTCACCAGAAGCATTAGAAGCCTCCTGAGATAAAAACCTAGGGGATTAAAAGTCAAACAATCTCAGGCATCCCGCTATTATACATCTTGTCCCAAATGTGGACTTCCCTCCAGCAACCCAGAACATGTGCGTTGGTCCTGCCCATATATTTGATTATTCTGGACATCAGTTTTTGATTTTATGATCCAGATATCGAAATTGGTGTGTCCAGTGATTCCACATCTGGCATTATTTCACGTTTCGGTTGTTTCTTCCAGCATGTCACAAACTAATAGAAGTTTAACGAAATTAAAAAATCTGTCTTTTAGCAGCAACAAAATGCATTATGTGAATGTTGTTGGACCCCCTGCCCCCTACCCTTACATTATTACAACAGTTTCTATATAAGCTGATGATTGTTCACAAGACACCCATTTTTTCTGTTTTTTTTAAACTTGGATGCTCTTTTTACAATTTAATCTTGATCCTGTCCAATTAGCAGAGATCATAGCAACATTTTGTCATAAAACTTTGTAGGATTGAAGACCTGTATATAGATTATAAAATATACATTGCTCATATTCAGACAGCAGAGTGACTTAAAGCCTAAATAAATTAGGCCCACTGTTTTCTTTCTTTTTTACCAACCAATTACAGGCTGGGACAGGAACAGGGTGACCCGGGCTCAAAGGAAATGTGTGGAATATTGTCATTAGAGTGAGCAGCAGAAAAAAAACTGAAGGTGAAGTTTCTAGATTTAATCTAAATATTGTTATTTTGTGTTTTAATTGGCTAATTAATTTTAGCTTGTTATTTGACTAATACACATTATTCTAAATATGGTTCTTGTAAACCAACCTGCTCTCCTTTCTTCCCAGAGGGGCCCTCACTGCCAACGGAGCCTGGTTCACCCTAAAAACAACAAGAGTAATTGAATATTCAGTACCCTGATTGCATCAAAAATTATCTATGATATTAATACATTGATTACAAACTGTATCAATTACCTGTTCCCCATCAAGCCCACTGACCCCTTGATCCCCAACTGGCCCAATAGTACCCTGAAAAGGTGTAAGATGTTTACAGTTGAAATTAAGTTTTTGCTTGGCACCAAAGCTTTTAATACAGACAAAGTAGCACATGTGGCTAAAAAGATTTTATTGATTGCAATCATACTCACCTTCTCACCTTTCTTCCCAGGAGATCCTTCTGGCCCTCGTGGACCTTCTCGACCCTAAGTTGAAAAAATATATTTACTGAAGATAAATAATAAATGTCAACACTTTTTTGGTAAACTAATAGATGTATTTTATCCCCTTCAAATAAACCTATTTCTAAACTTACCTCCCTCTCTAGAACCACTACTACCACCAACAACAACCAGTGTTATGCATCCTCCAGTGCTTAAATTTACCTTTTTTGCCTTTCCCCTACTCTTCTGAATTCTATCATTGTCTATGAAAAGGTATTGCCAAGTATGGACAATATTTAGTATTGATGGCAGTAATAATCTCCATGGTACTGCTGTCTGACATTACTATAACTACATAAGCACGTGCAATATTTATCGTTGGAAACAAGAGACTAACGATTGTCTGATAACTGTTGACCAAAAAAGTGCACAACGATGCCGATGAACGAGGATTGTCGTTGGAAATGAACGACCGTCCCTGCAGATCTGATTGGGCGACGATCGTTCGCTATCTTTTGTGTATACAGTTGTTCAGTGATCTTTTATGGTTCTGCAGTACACTTTCTCCTTTACATGTCATTTCCTGCATCGTTCAAAGGATTGTATCTAGCAAGTGTACATTATTGGTGGATTATATTTGAACAATCGTATAGTTACAGCATGTACAGAATTGTGCACAATACGATCATTGAAAATAATCGTGCATAATCGTTAGTCATTCGTTTTCTAATGACAACTATTGCCTAAGTCTAGCCAATTGGGCACTAACCCCTTACACACATTTAAATATGCATAAAATATCAATAAACACTAACACTTTGGTGTTTGGAAACGTCTCTTCCTGCATATTTCTTCCTGCATATTGGAATGAGGAAGAAAACCAGAGTATCCTGAGGAAACCCACACAAACACGGGGAGAACATACAAACTCCATCTTTTTTAAATTCTAAAACCAAACTTACTGGATAGCCTATAGGACCAATTTCTCCTTGAGCTCCTGCTGGGCCTGGATCTCCTGCAGCTCCAATTTTTCCCTGTTCTCCATCACTTCCTGGATTGCCAGGTGGGCCCTGTAGGAAAAAAAAAAAGAAGTGCTATCACTTCAGTATCATCCATAAATAATGATAGCAACTTTGTTAAATTAATTTTCCTTTGTTTTTTGCACTAATCAGGCTAATCCACAGAAATGCCAGCCCAAGTGGCCCACTTACCAATATGCCAGGGAAGCCTTTTTCACCCATCTCACCCATACGACCCTGAAGATGCAGAACAGAGAGGTGTAATTACCATTGGCATCAATCAAATTTGAGCAGCTTCTTAACTTTTGCCTTGTCTTGCCATATTTAAATATTTAGAAATAAATAAATTAATCTACAAAACATTTTTAATTTTCATTCAGTCATGTGAAGGTATAAACTGTAAATGTTATCCCATGTATGTGAAGTTCTTAAGAATCTAATACACTAATGGAACAACTAACTGCTCGACTCTATGATACTTTAGAGAATATTAACAAAATATGGGTTATGTGGAACTTCTCATTCACACTCATTCAGTATACAGAGTCATGTATTGCATTTTAATAGCATATGAAGCCCAAAGTATTGGCAATGGGGCTTTTTGAAGAGGCCTCTCTATACTTTTTTTTGCCACCAGATCCTATTCTCCTATCTCTCCTTTTCTTTCTTGTTTCTATTATTTGTGTCAATTTTGGCTAATATTATTTGAGGATTGTTTATTATGATTGGTAACATGTTCAATAAACGGACTAACATATTCACAGGCAATATACTCTATACATTACTTCTACAAATCCTGTAAGGAAAAAATGTGTGTGTGGGGGGGTTACATTATTTGTCTCTTTACAGTGCTTGAAACCACAATGCTGGATGTTTTTGTAAACTGTGTGAAATAACAACTCTTCATTGATTTGCAATATCCTTTTTCTTACCCTCTTTGTCTCAAATGTTTTTTCATTTTTTTAAACTCCACTACAAATGCCTTTTAATAAAAAAAATATATTATTTTAAAGACCATTTTAACCCATAACTCAAAACTTTAGTCAATTGCGCTGCCAAAGACTTCAAAGGAGGATCTTTGATCCAAGGAGCTATTTCTAAATGCTGTCCCTACATTTAAGTAGCTAATTATTAACATTTGCAATCTTCAAATTGAATAAACAGACATCTCAACAGACAAAAGTACATTTTGAAAGGTTAAAAAGATTAATACCTGAGGTCCAGTGGGTCCTCTCTCCCCAAGTGGACCTGGAGGTCCCTGTAAGAGAAACAAACATTACTTAAACTGTAAAACACCAACAAAAAATGGCAGTGGTTACATACACAGTAAGTAAATGCCTTATCAGTTTTAAGGACCATTCACAGTTAACGCATTGTAATATTGCCTCAGTGATAATGTGTGATTTTTGCATGGTACCTTGGCTTGCTAAAAGGCAGACCATTCATTTTGAATTAACTACCAACACACTGCAATACATTAAAAATGAATTCCCCAAATTTCAATATAAATCAGAAAGTTTCAGCAAATCATTACCATTTTGGAAAATACTTTACAGTCAGTAGAAAAAGGTGAATAAAGGTAGTTTTGAGTGGTTTTAGGAATACTCAAGGTTTTAAATGGTTTCTAAACATTACAGATCTTCAAATAAACTGTGTCAATTTTCTGTGTCAAAAATGGTCCCCTATTAGTCTAATTACTTTAGATTTTTTCAACAGAACATAGAAAATGAAGAAAAAAAAAATTACAGTAAATTTATATAATTGATCAAATACAAACAATAATGAAAAAAAACACAAACATACAAAAGGAGAGAAACTAAACCAACTGATTACATCACACAAAACCTCACACCCTATAAAAAAATGAAGAAGAAAAAATATGTTGTTCAAGCAGATATTATTTTATCTGTTTATTAATGAAAATCGTGGGTTAAATGGGTTATTTTGTAGAGAAATCAATTTTGGTATAATCATATTACCCAGAATTAAATTAGCATTTGGTATTTAAAACAGATAATTGGATATCTAATGGGTGAATAGTACCCTAAGATTCTATACTTACGTAGGTCATTAATATACTTAAATATTTTAACTCAGAGGGAAATTCCTGATCAATTCACGTAGTAATTAGACATTTATCCCCATATCTAGACCAGTATCTTTAAAATTTGGTTTTATATTTTTCTTGTGTTAAAGGTCAAATAAACCCAAAATTGAACATGTATTTTCTTTTATGTCATGACCCTAAAGTACCTTATCAGCCCACTTCTTAAGCAATTATTTTAGGTTAATAGAAGTAACAATGTAGCAAATAAAATTGTTTAATGACTGGCATTCCACTCAAAAATATTGCTATTTTATTCTAGAAATAAAAAAATAATATCATTAAAAGTGTGCCCTGCTTATGCATTTTGTATGGATTTCTCTGAAGATGCTACACATCTTTTTTTTATTTTTATTATATTATTTTACACACTTTTCTATACCTGGATTCTGTCTGCTCTACTATGTACAAAAAATTATGAACTCCCCTATTTCTCATTACATAGTTTTGTGATTTTATAATGATTTTAGGAAGCACTCAATTTCGCATGTAAAAGGAATTGTAGAGATTCTACAAGTTTTTGGTTGTTTCAATTTAAAATCTGCAAAGTTCCCATTGCTTAGGAACGAGTGTATGCAATTTTAACTGCATTATTAAACTAGAACACATAAGGTAATCTCTAATCCACTTAAAGTGTAAAATTAGGTGAAATGTGTTAATTATGCAATTTTTTTAAAAAAAATTTGCATCAATCTGAGCTTTACAGCTGTGTTTTTCTCTATTGTTTTAGGAATGTACACAAAGGGCCTGATTTATTAAATCTCTCCAAGAATGGAGAGGATACACTTTCATCAGTGAAACTGGGTGATCCAGCAAATCTGGAATGGATCTGGTCCAGGATTGAAAACATTTGCTAAGGAATATAAAATGACTTTTAAGAAATCCATTCCACCCAGCTTCACTGGTGAAAGTGTATTCTTTCAGCTCTCAGTCTTGGAGAGCTTTATTAAATCAGGCTCAACTTTTCTTCTTATGAGGAGACAGCAGATTGTAGTCAAACTGTACAATAGAAGTAAACTACATAGGGTAAGCAGAGGACAGCCTAATCAAAAATGGTATTCCAGTGATAGTTTTTTGAGGATTTTATTGGTGAGATCTGTGATATAAGGTGGAGCTGAGAAGTTCCTGGCTTTGCCCCCTTCCAGATTAAATAGAAAAAAATAGCGTGGGGGCATAAGACAGCCTAATATCTTAGTATGTAACTGTGCAAATATCAGGTCTTTGCGATTCTTGAAACTGTTTTTTCTTTTAGTGGGATGCTGTGATGGCAGAAGCACAAGCAAGTTTTATGTCGTTGGAGTTAGGGGCCGTCATGAAGTTTTTGTTTCTCCAGAGAACGTCAGCAAAGCACATTCACACCGAGATGTCACAAACACTGGGGGAGAAGTGTCCTTCCTACAGCACTGTCAAAACCTGGATATCTCGTTTTAAGACTGAGCATTTCACTGCTGATGACGAGCCCTGCAGTGGGCGCCCCCCAACCTCAACTGACCCGGCAACCTGCGATGCTGTCCATGAGCTGATTATTAAGGACTGGCGAATATCCGCAAAAAAAATAGCCCAGATACGTGACATCTCACAGGAGCGTGTTAGGTTTGTTATCACCACTATCCTAGACATATGCAAGCTTTCAGCGAAGTTGGTGCCGAAATGTCGGAACAGTGATCAGAAGACGGAAAGAATTGAAGCATCTGAAGCCGTTTTGGCCCATTTTGAAGCTGCGCAGGACTTTTTGGCTAGGTTAGTGACTGAGGATGAAACCTGGCTCCACATCTATGATCCTGAAACCAAGGAACAGTCAAAGGAATAGCGCCACAGCGGGTCCCCATGGCCGAAGACGTTCCGAACCCAGAAATCGGCCAAAAAAGTAATGGAATCCTTTTTCTGGGGCAAAGACAGTATTCTGTTGGTGGACTACCTACCTTAGGGCCCTAGTGTCCCCAGACAGTATTATGCTAACCTCCTGGACCAGCTGAAGGAGGCAATTAGAACGAAACGCCGTGGAAAGTTGACCAAAGGGATCCTTTTTTTGCAGAACAATGCACCTGCGCAGACATCCATCATTGTGGCTGCCAAACTGAACACCCTGGGTTTCCACTTGGTCCACCATCCCCCCTACTCAACTGACCTGGCCCCTTCGGACTATTATCTGTTCCTGAATTTGAAGAAACACCTGAAGGGGCAATGTTTTTAAGAACATTTCTGACGTCAAAGATGCTGCTGAGAGCTGGTTTGCGGCCCAACCAAAGAACTTTTATTTGAACGGTCTAGAAATGCTGCAACTACGCTGTACCAAGTGCATCGTTCTCAGGGGGAAATATGTTGAGTAAATGTGGTATTTCATAACTCTAGCTCTTTTTTTTCTGGACAAAGCCAGGAACTTCTCAGCACCCCCTCATACATTTTGACCAAAAGGGAGGATTTCTCACTTACCATGCTGGATGTATATCTTTTAGGAGAATATAAGGTGAAAAGCTGACAAAAATATGGGTAGAAACACCAAAAACATATGGGAATTACTGCAGTGAGATCTCACTGGCGAAGCTTCAGATAAATATATAATTGGCAGGCTTTTCCTGCTGGGCATCACCTATAACTAATATATTACCTTTTTTTATACATCAGTATTTAACTTCTTGTATTACTGGTTACTTCTATTTCTGATATTTTTTACAGTGCATTTACAAAGTAAAAAAATCAAATACCTTTGGTCCAACTTTTCCTGGTGGCCCTGTGATTCCAGGTGGACCCATTTTTCCCTGTTATAGTAAAAATAAAGTCAGGTACAGAAAGTTTATCATCCATTTTCAAGAGTATGTATAGGAATGAATCATAGATGCAACATGACATACATATTAAGGAGCATTGTAGCTGTTTATATGCAGACCATCTAATAGTACTGCTTCACTGGGTATTGTACAGCTTCTTCAACATGCACACCAATACCTGGGGTGTATACTGCTTTGCACCAGTTTTTACACAAAAAAACTGGTGGGGTGATTTTTCTCTTTTGGATTCTACTTTGACCTTTTCTTCATTCTGTAGTAAACTTATTTCTCTTAGGAGGAACAGGCAGGGTCATGTTGGCTGCTTTGCAACTCTTGACTCTAGCAAATCACTCCAGCTAGTTTAAATTTAAAGGCTAATAGCTTTTGGTCTATTTTATTTTTACAGTTTTTTTTAATCTGTGTTTATGAACTGTTCCATTGTACCAGTGTCATTGTTTTAATTTTGAATTTGGTGCTTGGCGCTTGCCCACTTCTGCCTAAAAAGTGGAAAATTGTAGGTAAAAATATGCAATGCTTCATATTAATCTGATTATATAAACCAAAGATATGCTCCGGAAAGGAAAAGAAGAAAGTATTTTTATAAAACTGATTGGAAGATAAGTTTTTGCATACTTTACCTTTTCCCCAGGATGTCCGGTCCGGCCTCTTTCACCAAAATGTCCTAGCAAGCCCTAGGGAAGAAGGATATTAATGTTTTTTATTCAAAATGCCGCACAGTTTCCATAAATATCTTCTACCATTTTTCTATATTTTGAAAATGTTACAGCTTTTTATGACATTTAAGCAGTTTTATATTAGAAGCAGACTACAATTTTTCAACAACATTCTCACTGTACTAAAAATGCATTTTTGATGGTATTTGTGTCCCTGCTAGAGAGATTTCTCCCTGACAGAAACCTAAAAACCAAAGCTCTAAATTTCCAACACAAACTAAAACATTCTGGGTGGAGTGAGTTTTAAAAAGAAGCATGAACACACACTGGTTTACTGAGAATCAGTCACTTTCTTGTACCTAAGTTAGCCATCTTTATGAGACTGAAATACCAGAAACTGGAAAATGGTTGCAGAATCATTGTACTTCTAATTAAAACAGAAGTCAGCACGGTTGCTCAGGGGTTAACACTCTGGCCTTGCAGTGCTAGTTCCCAGGTTCAAATCCCAGCCAGGACACCATCTGCATGGAGTTTCCAGGTTCTCTCTGTGTCTGCGTGGGTTTCCTCCGGGTACTCTGGTTTCCTCCCACATCCCAAAAACACGCAGTTAGGTTAATTGGCTTTCCCCTAAATTGACCTTGGACTACATTAATGAAATATGACTATGGTAGGGACATTAGATTGTGAGCTCCTTTGAGGGACAGTTAGTGACACGACTATGGACAATGTACAGCGCTGTGTAATATGATGGGGCTATATAAATACTGTGTAGTAATAATAATAAAAAAGTCTGCTTGTCAGTTAGACTTTTGCACAGCTACTCTATTCCACAAAATGTGTACTTTTATGAAAAAGCATCTAACATACTTACATACATGCCAACAGGCCCTTGCTGTCCTTCAGGTCCTTGTTTTCCAGTAAAGCCCTACAAGACAAACACATGTATTACCATATCTTGGTCAAGGCAATTTCAACCAATCTAATCAAATTTTGAACAATAATATGTAAGAATGTATTTGGGATCTTTGGATAAAAAATGAGTTAAAGAAAAGGTGAACAACCAATTTTTCTTGCTCACTCTGTGCATGGGTCTTGGCATGTACTGTGGCAAACACTAAAGGTACCCAGATACTATTTTTTCCAGGAAAGGTGAATATTTCAATCCTCCATTCTATTCTTACCAGCAAGGCTCTAAAGTTTGTGTTAACATTTCATTAAAGGTATGGTTACAAATCAAAGAGAAAAAAAAAATAAAATACACAAACTGGTCCAATGATTCAGGAAGGAAGCTCAATAATGGGCTTCTAAGGTTCTGTTACTGTTACTGTATACAATGGTAACTTGAAAACATGGGAACATTTACCAAATAATGCATCACTAATAACATGTGTCTGTGTGTTGGTTGATCAAATTCAACTACGGTAGGCAAACAACTGTTTACGAAGACTGAATCCTGTAGGACATGGAGCTTGTCTCCAGCCACATGCAGGTTCCTCAGATCTTATAACAAATAATAAATTAGGCCTAGACCAGAAAATGCCAAATGCTAAGTACAAGTGGGAGATTTCTTTCTAAAAGTGGAAGGCTGCACCAAACTCTTCCTTACAACTGTTACCTCAGCATAGGGATGACTTTGATACCTAGCAGCAGACAATTTTTACCATTGGGGCAGGTTCACACCTGACTCAACATCACACAATGGAAGAGAAGGCAGAAAATATTTGCACCTTTTAGGGGTTAGCTGAATATAATAAAAAGATGCAGCTTACAGTTAAAAAAAAAACTCTAACAAGATTTAGAGTGTGGTCGACCTTCAAGGTAGAGCTAACTTTCCCAAACTTTGATGTAGAAGTTTTATTTTTGCAAGTTACAAACATATGACAAATTTTCAAACATCAAAGACAGAACCACTTCAAGCTCAAGCTTACCCTTTCCCCCTGAGGTCCAGGCTCTCCATCCATTCCAGGTCGACCTGTAGGGCCCTAAAAAACAGTAGCATGAAAAAAATATGTTATTTCTCTTTTTGGGTGAAAAAGTGCTGTAATTTATGGAAATATGTATGAAGTGCACTGACTTATACATGATAATTTTGAATGTTTGCTGTTGAACATTGCTAATCAATGCTCATTGTAAAAAGTTACAGCAGACAGTATTAGTTTTACGGTATGTAAGTATGTATGTATGCAAGTGAAGTATGTAAATGTAAGCGAATAAAGAATAGGTCAAAAGGAAACGCTAACTTTTTTTTTTTGGCATAACTCTGTATACCAAAACATTAACATACATGTAACTCTGTATCACAAATCAAAAGGAAACTGCACTGTACAATCATAAAACAATCAGATTATTCATTTTAGCTATCATGAATCAAGTGGGGTACGGGTAGTGATTCATGATCAACATGTCATCATCTGAGTTATTAGCAGGCTTGGGGACTGTGGAGGGCCCAGGTAAGGGGGAAGAAGTTGAAGAAATGAAAGAACTTGTAGGGACAGTGACCCTGGGTGAAGCTTTCAAGAAGAATTCAGTTAGTGAGACATGTTTGTCTTTGTCAAATTCTTCCAAATTATTCAAAAAAAACATTTTAGATATTCTTTCTATATGCCTTGTTTACATTTTTTGAACACTCCCTTCCAAGCTGATTAAGCTGTTCTTTAGGCTGGGTCTACATGAAGTTTTAAAAACGCATATAAACGTTCCTACCACGTTTATATGGGTTTTTATGCACTTTTACAAGCTTAACTTTAAAACGCTAAAAATCTTTTATAAACGCCTATGATGCGCTTTACCGCGAATTGCCATGGTTTTACATAAGCGCTTATAAAAGGTTTACTTTTAACCCTTTCAGGGAATGAGTACAGGGGTACATAAAACCCCTCACTCATTCCCTGAAAGGGTTAAAATATGTGTAAAAAAATTGGACAAGGCTTTAATGTTAAATTATTTTAATAAATGTGTGTTTGTGTAACTAAACTTTTACAGGTTATCCCAATGACAGAATGATTCCCAGGGCTGCAATCATGACATGAGCACAGCCCTGGGAATCCTCCTGAGTCACGGATCGCAGGGCACTAGGGGTTAAATGAGGACAAGGCTTTTCATTCACCTCTAGTGCTCTGTGATTGGCTGGGGTTTTACGTTTCTCAGCCATTCAGCACTAGACATGAATGGGGAGACTTGTGCCCATTCATCTCTAGTGCTCTGTGATTGGCTGAGAAATAGGAAACCCTGATGACAGCTCAAGCATCAAGACATGTCATTGAGATAACCTGTAAAAAAAAGAAAGTTTAGTTACACAAACACACACACACACATTTAATAAAATAATTTACCATTAAAGCCTCGTCCTATTTTTTTTACATATATTTTAACCCTTTCAGGGAATGAGTCCTTACTGTTTTTTTTAACATTCTTTATTTTTGTTTTGAAAAAACAAAAAACACAATAAACAACAGAAACAAAAACAAGACAGTCATAGGGCATTACAGAACAGGGTAAGGGTAACTATGGGAAACAAAGACTGTTACGTTACACATTCCACATAATATCAAAAACAAAGAAATAACTTGTGGTGCAGTTACAGACACAGCATCATCGACAGACAACCGAAATACAAAGGGGAGAGAAAAGATTAGGTGCGAGGAAAACAAATATATAAATACGTCACAAAATACTCCCAACCCTTCTCTCTTCAGCCTGAGAGGCTCGAATCCAGGTGGCGCTTGAACTCCCGGGTGTCTCAGTAGTAAATCCAGCTACCCCACATCACATTAAATTTCTCTTGCGTACCCCTTAGGCTCGCAGTCAGGTCTTCCATGAGCATCATATCATTAACCCTGTGAAGCCACATGCCCACAGTGGGAACCGAAGCTGTCTTCCACAATATAGGAATTCAGGCGTTCGCTGCCACTATAAGATGTCTGAGAATAGACTTCCTGTAGCTCTTATCCGGAATAGTGTTATGGTGCAAAAGGAAAAACCTGGGATCCCCTGGGACATTGTGAGTGGTAACCTTCTGTATGAGTGCTCTCACCTGTTCCCAGTAGGGGCCCAGTAAGGGGCAGGATCAAAAAATGTGCAACATGGTGCCCTTTTCCCAATTACACCGCCAACATCTGTCTGAGACTTCAGGGAAAAAGCTATGTAGCCGCTCTGGGGTCCTATACCACCGAGAGAGGATCTTAAAACTCAGTTCCTGATACTTGTTGCTCGTAGAGGACCGGTGAACTGTAGAGAGGATCTTGCATTTTTGCTCTGGTCCCAGAGTATACCCCAGTTCAGCCTCCCATGCCCGTAGATATGAGGGGGAAAAATTCTCCGGAGTCTGGTTAAGCACAGCATAAAGGTAAGACAGAGAGTGTCTAAGAGGGCCACTTCCTGTACAGACCGTCTCAAAACTCGTTTTCACTCGGTTATTGCAATAGTCTGGGGGAAGAGACCGTAAATAGTGGGACAGCTGAAGTGACCTCCAAAAATCAAGGTTAAAGTCCCCTAACCTATCTATCAATGCCTCCATCGAAACCCACTGCCCTTGGTGGATAAAATGTTCTGCTCTAAGGAGCCCTCTCTCACGCAGCTCCCCAAATTTCCCATCTTCCAACCCAGGAGGGAAGGAGGGGTTGCCAATAATCGGATACATGGAAGAAGGTCCAGGCGATAGGTTGAGTTTAAATAAAGGTCTCTGACAGGCCTTCCAAGTAGCAAAGATCACAGGGTGAGCTTTCAGATTCGGGTGAGGGAGCTTCTGTAACCATGGGAACTTCAAAAGAATCGGCGTGAAAGATTGTTCCACACTTATCCATTGTTTGAACTCCCCATGTCGGAACCAGTCCAAAATTCGGACCATTTGGGTTGCCATGTAGTATAGAGAAAAATTGGGGACGCCCAGACCCCCCCCCACTCTTGCTCCTGAATAACAGACTCCTGCTAAGCCTGTGGCCCTTTTTGCCCCAAATGAAGTGGAATACCTTAGTGTGTAACGATTTAAAGAATGAGGCCGACAAAAAAATTGGCAGAGCCTGAAGAAGATACAAGATCCGTGGCAGGACGTTAATTTTCACTGCCTGTATGCGTCTCAGCCAGGACAGAGTCAAGGAGGACCAATACTCCAAGTCCTTGTTAATGGTAGTGAGAATGGGAGCGAAATTTAGAGCATAGAGCTGAGAGAGGTCCGCTGGAATCCAAGTCCCCAGGTACTGAATCGCCTTATCTTCCTATTTAAAAGAGAAGGATGGAATGAGATGAGATCGAAGGGTCTGAGGCATAGAAATACTCAGGGCCGCAGATTTAGAGTAGTTGATTTTAAAGTTCGACACCGCTCCATATTTCTGTATCGTTTGGATAAGGTTCGGTAGAGATGTAAGAGAGTTAGTGCTGATAAAAAGAAGGTCATCTGCATAGGCTGCCACCTTATGTTCACATCCATTTAGCATAAGGCCCTGGATATCTGGATTGGAACGTATTGCTGACAATAGGGGCTCCAGGGACAAAATAAAAATAAGCGGGGACAGAGGGCAGCCCTGTCTAGTGCCGTTAGAAATGCTAAAAGGTGAGGACACTTCTCCGTTCACCTTTGACCGATGCAGAAGGGGACGAGTACAAAGCCTGGATTCAGGTCATCATCTTACTCCCCATGCCCATGGTACGAAGCATGGCCAGCATAAAGTCCCAATCCACCCTATCAAAGGCTTTTTCTGCATCAGTCGAGAGCAACAACGAAGATCTGTCAGAAGTAGCCGCCAAGTGAATCCATGAAATGGCTCTTAAAGTGTTATCTCGGGCATCCCTGGAAGGCATAAACCCTACTTGATCTATGTGGATAAAAGCATGAATGTGCCTTTGTAGTCTGTTGGCTAGAATTTTGGTAAACAACTTAAGATTATGATTCAGAAGCGAAATAGGCCTGTAGCAGCTACATGCCGAAGGGTCTTTATCTGCTTTGGGAATTACAGTGACTATAGCTCTTAAGGAATCCAGTGGAAGAGAGCTCCCATCCGTCAATGAATTGAAGGCGGCTACAAAGTGAGGGGCCAGGTCCTCAGCGAACTTCCTGTAGTAAGGGAGTGAAAAGCCATCTG
This sequence comes from Pyxicephalus adspersus, assembly GCF_032062135.1. Lineage (NCBI taxonomy): Eukaryota > Metazoa > Chordata > Amphibia > Anura > Pyxicephalidae > Pyxicephalus > Pyxicephalus adspersus. Next base: position 50,997,393 of record NC_092871.1, on the reverse strand, counting down.
GTCCTGGCGCTTTCCCTGACTTAGTTTGCTTTATAGCCGCCTGGAATTCTGCAACAGATATCGTGGCTTCCATATCCTGACATGCCGAATCAGACAGGCATGGTAAATCAACTCCCTCTAAATAGCGCTTAATTTTTCCAAATGGGAGTTGCGTGCTGCACTCGACTGATCAGGCGGTTTTAGATTGTATAGGGAGGCGTAATATTCTCTGAATTTTTCAGCTATCTCTTTCACCCGGTACACCTTTCCCCCAGAATCAGTAGCTAAAAAAGGTACATGTGTGTGGGCCCTTAGGCCTCTGAGGGCTCTTGCCAGTAGCCGCCCACATTTATCCCCATGTTCATAATAGCTTCTCCGGCATTTGACCAGGGCTGCCCTCGCTTTACCAAGACAGAGAGAGGCTAATTTCTGACGTAGAAGAGCCAACTCTGAGCCTAACTGTTTGTTCAAGGAGTGCTTATGAAGGAGCTCTAACTCCTGCAGGCCTCCTTCTTCAATCTGGCCCCGTGTTTTATAAGAATTCCCCTAATTACAGCCTTGTGTGCTTCCCAGATCACAGTGGGGGAGCACTCAGGAGCAACATTCAGGGTAAAGTAACTCCTCATTTCGGAGGTCAGCTCCGCAGTAAGCACTGGGTCAGCCAGGAGTGATTCATTTAGTTTCCAGTGCCAAGACTTGGGGGAAGTGTAAGCTAAATGTAACGTGACAATCACTGGTGCATGATCTGAGAATGCAATGTTGCCAATCCTGCAATCCACAACCTGCATCAGGTCCCCCTGCCTAAGCCAAAAATGATCAATGCGTGAATACATCCGGTGCGGGTGAGAATAGAAGGTGTAATCCCTTCCAGTTGGATTCAAGATCCGCCATACGTCAACCAATTGATGTTAGTGCAAAAAGTGTTTCAATTGAGCAGAAAGATGTGAGCTAGCAGGTCCTGCCGCACCGGATGTATCCAGGTCACGATCAGGGGCAAAGTTAAAGTTGCCTCCACATAGAAGCAGACCCTCGGCTAACTCATCAAGCTTTTCAAGCATCCCTTTCATAAATAGTTTGTGGTGCACTTGGGGGGCATAAATAGAGGCAAAGGTTACCAGGCGTTCCTCCAGAATTCCCTTAACAAACAGTACTCTGCCCTCTCGATCCCTGTATATGTCAAAAAAAATGCCAACGTACCGATCCTGAGATCAAGAGGGAAGTACCCCCAAATCTGGAGTCCACCGAGCCACAATGGTAACTGGTCGGAAATTTCCTATTGAATAATTTGGGAATCTTGCCATGTTTAAAATTAGTTTCCTGGAGTAGCGCCACCTAGACCCGCAGCCTCGCCAATTCAGCCAGCAGTGCTGAACGTTTCTCCGGGACATTCAGTCCCTTGACATTGAATGTTGCTAACTTAATACCAAAGACAATAAATCACCACAATAAATATCAGCTATCAGCTATATCTCAGAGGTCTGAGGATGTGCAACCCGGTATTCGGGGTTGGGGGTGGGTAGGAGGTAACTAGGGTCGGGATAGGGGTCAGACACAAGGAAGGGCGGGGAGGAGGGGGACCAGTTAAGGGGAGGTTAAGGGGTGGGGGAGGACAACCAAGTAACTAAGTACCAAAGGTACGTAAGGCACCAAAGGGTGTCAAGTCTCAGATAACCTGAGAGGCCTAAGTGGGGGAGTAAAAAAACTCTACGACGGCTTGGGTGGGGGCCCCCCACACACGGCCTAGTTAAAACCGAACAACGTATAGCTGGTAGTAGTAACACCGCATCAGCCATGTCATATACAACATTACTGGACGCATGTGAAAAGGGTCAAAGTGCATACAAGTAAACAAAAATAACTGAGAATCTATTCAACAGACTCATAAATGAGGTAAACAGTAACCTAATGCTAGGCATAACATGGAACTTGAAAGTAGCAGCAGGGTACACAATTCACCGGAGAATGGCCTAACAAATAGCCTGCAGAACGGGAAGATATTATATATAATTACCCAGACCCATCCCCTGAAGGGGTGGGTCGAATGTCCCTTGAAGGCCACAGGAACACAGTAGTGCAAAACTTTAGAGGTAAAGTTCTTGAGGTGAGGACCATAGGTGGAGTAGGACCAATCCGTCTGAAAACCCAGATCAGGCAAGTCCATCTTGATGAGGTGGAGCACGGCGTCGCCCGGTTCTGCCAGTCTGCGTATGCCACTGGGAGGCCGGAGTTGGTGGCAGAGGTTTCAGCATCGTCGGCCAAATCGGGAATAGAGGTGGAAGGCAGGTCAGGTCCGTTTCAGATTGAAAAATTGCTGTCTTTCCCTCCTTGTGTGCGGTTATTTGAAAAGGAACGCCCCATCGGTATGGAATTTCCCATTGCCTTAGAACTAATAAAACTGGCCGCAAAGCCTTACGTAACAGGAGTGTATGGCGGTAAAGATCCTGTAACAGTTGTATCTCACATCCTTGAAACTGGAGGGGTTCCTGTTGTCTCGCTGCTTTCATTATGGCTTCTTTAACTGCAAAGGAATGAACCCTGCAAATAACATCTCGCGGCCTGGAGGGATCAGGGTTCTTAGGGCCCAGAGCTCCGTGGATGCGGTCTATTTCAATCGCAGAATCAGGGGCAGCATGCAGGAGAGAATTAAAAATGGGAGAGGGGTGTAATATCTTCCGGGAGGCCCCTTAAACGTATGTTGCTACGTCTGTTTCTATTTTCTAGGTCATCCTGTTGCATTAGCAATTGTTTTAACAGCATGGAATGAGAGTTTAAAGTCTCAGTGTGCTGGTTCACTTGTAATTGTATGTCAGCCATCGTTTTTTCAAAATCATTCATCCTAATGGACACATCTTTTCTGAAAGTTGCCAGTTCCTCTTTAATAGCATGCTCAAATTTGCAAAAGCATGCCAGCAGATCTCGTCTGGTGAAGGGAGCATCCTCCTCTCCCTCACTGTCACTGCTAGAAACAGCCCCCCTCCTGGGGGGGGGGATGCTACAGTGTTCTTGTGTCCCTGGCTAGCCTGCACAGCCGTGCTTGCATATGTGTTTCCCCCTGAGTCATGCCCCAGCAGCTCTTCTCTCAACTCTCCACTGATCTGAGGTGACTCACCGCTGGAAGAGGAGCCGTTATGTAAGTCCCTTGGCCGGCCGAGAGGAGCGCATGGTGAGGAAGGCGCCATCTTGGGGGGAGGGGAATCCTCCGTTGTTTCCTCTAAAGAGCCCCTTTTTTGAAAGAAGGAGCCGATTTCACGTGGCCGCGGTGTGTCTCCCTGCAGCCTGACACTGCGCTGAGATCTGCATCCCATCTTGATAACGGTAAGCGGTGTTATGCCAGCCGTATGTAGAGCGCGGGTCCGGGAGCCTGAAGAACGTCTTACCCGTCGACGCGCATGCGCAGTCTGTACACACGGCAGATTTTCGCCCGATAATTGGCCGATGCCGATTATCGGGCGATAAAAATCTGACGTGTGTACGTAGCTTTAGGCTGTGTAAAATCTTGTATCATTTCCAAAAATCATGAAGAGTTATTTAGTTACTTTCTGTTGCTGAAAACATTTTGAACAGTCTTTATCCTTCAAGATTGTTGAAATGGTGAAATGAGCCAGCTCCAAGACATGTGCTATTGTTTTACCTTTTTTATCAGCCCCATCAAAGTCCTTTTATCTCAAGGTCAATAGCTCAAGGGGCTTTTCTCAGGTATTATGTTCCTTCTCTTTGGTGACATCAGGTACAGTACTATGGTGAACCTGTACCCATGTAAACATACACATTATCAGAAGAAATATAGTACATGTTGTGCTGTATCTATAGAATAGTATAAAATCCTATGTAAAATGTACACTGACCAAATATTGAATATAGGATGCTTGCCGAGATACCACACAAGTCACAGGTCACAGAGTGGATCAAAAAGGTAAGTAGTCATTAAAACAGGTAGGCCATTAAGTGAGAAGTATTTGTACTTTTTTTTTTTTATATGGAACTAAATGTAAAAGAAAAAAAATGTGAACAGGTAAGTTATTTATTGTAGAAGGGACATGAGTCCCTTATGCAATAAAAGAAATGCATCTACCCATATACAATGTTTTCCTCAATGTACACCTAACTGTGCATGCCTGCAATGAATTAACTCCCATGCGCATGTGCATGAATTACATAATTTTTGCCTGGCCAATTAGGATGGCTAAAAATCCTAAACCCAGGGCTGAAGGCCCAGGTTAAGGGTTAGTTTTATGGCTGCTTTTTTTTTTATTTAACATCAATATTTTATTTTCTTTGGCACCAAAGCAAATACAACAAAACCAGGCTCTCGACATCAAAAGCCAGTGGTCTGAGGCGTATATATGTTGAAAATTTTAAATCTAATATTTTCTTTTTTTTTTTTTTTACTTACAGGTGGTCCAGGTGGTCCGTCTCTGCCAATCTCACCGCGAGGGCCTGAAAGACCCTGAAGACAGAGTAAAACAAAGAAAATACCACACTAAATCTTACAGTGATTAAAAATGACAGGAGGGAGGTCTATCAATTCACAATGCAACTTTTACAAAAGACTGGTTATTTTTACAACAACCAAATGGGAATGGAGTATAAAAATGCAGTTAAAAATGACAAGTTTTACTGCTTTAAAGAAAATATTTAGAGGTTTGTATGTGATTTTCTCTAATATAATACAATTACAATTGTAAAATGATAATAAAAACTAAAAAAAATATTTTTTTTTATTTTTAGCAAAATATATATGAGGCATATGGTATAAGTGAGACTTTTAGATGCAATATTCTCTATCACATCCAAAAAATGATTTATACAATTCATTGGCTTTGTCTGAAGTATAGATATGGATGTTGCAATACACAACATGATTCTTCCAAGACCTCCCCGCACCTCAAAAAATAAGTTTTCATAAGACTAATACAACTTATAATACAATTATAATACAAAATGCAATATATGTCTGCCGTTTACACTTCGGTCCTCACAGTGCTGTATATAAATGCAGTCAATACTCACCATCATCCCCCTGCTGCCAGGAACACCTGGTGCACCCCGTGGCCCCTGATGGTAAAAAATAGGACCAGGGAATATAACACAGATTTTGACATAATATATTCAGCAAATATTACATATACCTAATAATTTATTATAAAAATAATAATAATGAACTGCTTTAACCTCCTGAGCGTTACACTGAGGTCTAGATTTCTGTACCAAAAGTGATCCATCGTTTTTCATGAAATTTTTTTTTTTAAATTGTAGACCTGTAACTTACAGAAATATGTCCGAACGGGGGTTCTAGTAGATACGCTGGACGGAGGACGACGCTGGAATACGAAAACGACGCTGGATGAGCACAGGGGGACCAAGTAAGTAAGGATGGGAAAAATCTCGGGGTTAACCATCCTTGCAATTTTTTTGTGCCCGAACGAAGGTCGGGCTTAATGGCAAAGGTGGTTAAACTGCACACTCTAAAGCCGCACAAACATGCTAGATCATCTCATTCAAAAATCCAACATGTGTTAATTAGCAATCCCTTGTGGTGGAACACTACATGACTGACTGGTGCCTCCCACTCATTTCCTCTCCTAGAGCTGAATATCTGTCTGATTTTTTACAGTGAGAAATTTATATTATCTGTACACAGCTAGCTTACAGGCAGTGAAAGCATTTTGTTATATCTGTTCCATAAATGCAAATAAATACTGGAAAAGTAAAAGGAAATAAAACAAATACTACCACCACATATAAGGACTAGTAAACTGCAAAATGTTCAATATTTAGAGTTTTGATAATTCTGGTAGATGTGTTGTATTATCCAAATAGTTTTTTCTTTTTTTACAATTGAGCTTGATTAAGCTAATTGAGTAACAATCATATTTGACATTTTTTTAGCAGCAAATGAAAGCACAAAGTAAAATCTATAATAATTGAAAAAATTCTATAGCTTGCCCGAAACTGTATCACTAACCAAATCTTTCTTTTATAGTTTTTGATTAAAGCGTGAAGGTTTAGAACCACTGTTGGGTTGATTATTGCTGAGGGTGACATAGACATAGGGTAGATTATTCTTCATTTTCTGCCCAGTTCTTTGTGATAGCAGCAGGAAGTGGGAGTACAAAGAATAAAATACAGGTTCCAACCCTTTTCCTGTCAATCCTAAACTTGGGCTTTCCTAATATCACTGCCCTGTTTAAAAATATTATACTATCCAGAAGGGATTCTGGGTAACTGGGTCAGGTCAAATCCTCTTTGCTGGGTAAGGATTGTGGAATATTTGTAATGCACCAGGGTGCTACAATGAATGAAGCCTAAAGCTAAGCTAGGATTTTTGGTGCATTCAGAACACGCGCCATGCTGGATAATGGGTATATATAGTGCATAGTGGGAACCTGTGTACCAGGAAGTCCTTCTGCACCCTCTGGACCTGAAACGCCACGATGACCCTGGAGAATAGAGGTAAATATTGTTCATTATGGTTTCATCACTTAGATACAAGTTGCACATAAATCAGCTATGTAATATGTAAATCTGGTAATGTGCATATAAAAGGGACTCTGTAAACGACACATTCACTAGCAGCTAACTGGCCTGACACTATTAGCTTGCAAAATCTTTTAACACCTCAACTAAATGTAGCGTTTACTGTATTTATACACCATTTTAATCCTTAATAGTCATCTGCACAGGAAAGTTTTGTTGTGATGTGGCCATCACTTATTTGACAGGCTAATTTGGTTCTGAATTATGTCATTAGGTTTTATTTAGGGCTAAACAGCTCTGCTATTAGATACTGCAGACATTTATATACTAAATTTAAATTTTCGAAGGTGCATGCCTTCTTTTTCAAACACAAAATATTTTCAGCATATTTTGAACAATTGTCACTAACCGGTGGTCCTGGCATCCCCACAAGGCCCCTTTGTCCCATTCGTCCCTGCAATACCAACATAATATACATAAAAAAATATTGGTAGGTTAGAGAAGTGTATATTGTGGTAACTTCTATAATTTAAATTTGTAATGAAATGTGTAATATAATAATAAATGTTGTGATATAGAATAAGTGTAATAAATATGTTCATGCTTGGCACCAAATAAAAAAAAAAATGTTTGGTTACCCTGTTTCCTCGAGGTCCAGTCATTCCCTTTGGTCCATCGGGGCCACGGTTACCCTACAGAACCAAGAAGGCAAATGCAGTTGGGTGTATTATAGAGGAAACAAACACAGTTTCAAAGAACAGAAAGAAAACTATCTTTCAATTAGCTTAGTGATCCATAGTGATCTTTAAAGTAGTTTAAACTTTTTAAAGTTAAACTGTTGTTAATAATCTAAAATTTTCTATGCATTAAAGCTATGTCAGTATGTGAAAAAGTTAAGGCTTTTTTTTAAACAGTGTGAGAAACTTACCTTATATGCCCCTGAAGATGGCTTATTGGTCTAACTCCATAAATATAGTGCATACACAGCTTTTCCTTTATCAGTGAGTGTTATGAGTGTGCTGTCACCCTTTGTGTCATACTTTTCCCCACAGAATGGTGCTGTGATGTCATGGTGGGCCTGGTAGTAACTGTAGAGCACTAATGCACCGGATCGAACATGTGAATGAACATAAGGAACATGCCACTTGGAAACATCTATCTCCTTCCCATTCAATTTATGTCTAAAATGCCTATTGAACACATGCCAATCCACTGTCATGGGAGTTGTAAATCTTTATGTGAGTACAAGCAGAAAAAATTTGAGCAGGACTGAAATTCTAACTCCATTAAACACCTCTCAGTATCATATGCAAACATAGCTTAATTTAAGAATTCTTAGTTTTATATAGAACCCCCTTATGGACACTTACCTCCATATCTGACCCCCTTTGTGTAACCCTATCTTTATATCTGACACCTGGATATGGACACCATGTTTTATGTCTGGCCCCTGACATGGACAGCATGTTTTATATCTGACCCCCACATGTGGACACCTAACTTTATATCCAGCTTCTTATGTTGACACCTGTGTTTACAGCTCACCTTTGTCCCATCACTACCATTAGGACCAGAGGGACCATATTGCCCCTCATCACCCTAAAACACACAAAAAAACATATTAAAATAAAGTATTTGAATTAAAGTTACAAAATACAATTTCTTTTTTACATAATTAGTGTGAGTAATATTTTACAATAGGCAGAGATGTGAGAAATACCTGGAAAACTTTTAAAGTAGGTATTACATAAAAATGACCATTTTATACACACAAACTGACTTAAAGCATAGAAATCACAAGTCCAGTAAAACAGATAGAAAGTTTTGTTTCATTTTCTAAAAATTGGGATCTTGTGATAGAGAAACAGTAATAATACATGATTATTATAGAGAAATAATATTAATATACAATAATAAAGGGTCCTCACCATAGTTCCAGGAAGACCTAAAAGTCCTTTGGGTCCAGGAAATCCTACAAAGCCTGCCTGCCCTTGAATGCCATGTGGACCTTTTGTACCAGGTGGCCCAGGAGCTCCCTATAGTACACAAAGATACAAAAATCAGAATTATTTTTCACTAACCCAAAATTATTAACTGAAATGTAATACAATAATATAGGTTGTTGCATTATCTTATTAAACAAGCCTGATAGGCTAGCAAACCAAAAAAATATATGCAATACAAAATATACGTAGATCTTACTGTCAATGTATGATTTTTTTTGTCATTCGTAGAACAGAAGTGGTGACCAACAGACCATCATGCCAATATGAGATTTTTTGGCTGAGGGCTATCAGCCTTGCCAAGTATGCTGCAAGCACTTTGGGAGTGTTCAAGTAGTCAGAGAGGTGATTTTTGACATGAGAGACTTTTTCCATATGATATTTTCCTGTGGGATGCCAATGATATCCAGTACCAATACAATTATTATCGTGATCTGATGAAGCAGACAAGGTCACATCATCATCTAATGTGATATCGTTAAATGGCCAAGCTGATCATCTATAGTGGTACATGGTAACATGGTAACCCGAAAACGCTAGTATAAACATTGTGATTGCTGAGACATCCCTGTCTGGAGTGGCAGCAGGTCACACAGACAGTATTAAAGAAGCAGAATCATAACTGGGCTTGTCAAGGGTAACAGTGTGTGCTTCCATCTAAGTACGTGGTGGCAGTCTACCTATAATGATGTGTTTGGCAAGGGGTAACAGAGTGGATAACTTTGCCACCTTGATGGCTCTTCTCAGCCTACTGGTGCATGGATTGTTGCTGAGTATGCTGGAAAATCTATGTGCAGGGGGAGGGCATTCGTCAAACTTTCCTTGTGTTTATTAAACCCTTTGTCTAACAAAAATTGCAAGTGTGTACGCAGCTTAAGTCTTTATCTTCAAAACAGAAGGCAGAAGAGAGTTAAATGAGAAATGTTACCTTGTCTCCTTTGACCCCTAGATCTCCTTTCTCTCCATCTGCAGGTGTCCGACCCTGCAAATATAAGCATACAGGTCATGATTTGAATGGATTTTAAAACATTTTTACCTCTGCTCACAACTAAAAAATATAGCTTGTATTGAGTGTAATGTCTGTACAATGTAAATTAAAATTACCAGAGGTCTAGATATGGAGAAGAACCACATATTTCTTTTATATATACTAAAACAGTATCGATAAATTAGTAGGCTGTAACACCGCTAGTAAAGATATTTGTTTGCGCAACATCTCCAAAAGCTTGGTGAAACTGACAAGTAGATGACATTAAGCTTCTTGGGAATACAGTACCAATTAAAAAATGAGTTTGAAGTTCACCTCTGATACTTTAGAATTAATGGATGATGTTTGTAGCAGATTATAAGGAATAATTTTACCATTGAGATCTGTATAGTGTACGGAAGGGAGTTATTATTATTAATATTAATAATACTATAAATTATAATAATATTCAGGTTTTATATTGCGCCAACAGTGAACCAGGAAGAGGAGAGGAGCCTGCCCCCAAGAGCTTACAATCTAGGAGTTTCCATGAAGGTACATTTTGTATAGTGTGAATGTTAAGTGGAGTGTCTCCAGACATCAGCAGATCCTTGGAGTGTAGTGGTTTGGGCAATGATCATACAAAAAAACTACTGCATTCATTTACATCTATCCAAGAGATTGTCAGCTCACCGAAAAAGGAGGTTCAGTAGAGGCTTTCGCTTAGATTCTGAGAAGTCATGATGTGGAAATAGGAGACCTTCATGAGGTCATTTAGGAAATGAAAAGTATTGATAGGAATTAGTTATGTCCAAGTATATTGTACATATAAATAAAGGGTTCGCTGGTTGGCGAACATTCAATATTTTGCATTAACTGCCCACATGCCACTTCCCAAATATTAAATGTATTAAAAAGTAAAATAGGAGACATTGGAACCACTGAGAATGGGAACCACTGTGTCCCTATATTACAATATACAGACATACATCCACTTTTCATAAAAGTATCAACATAAATACATAGCTGAAACATTATAGCAAGTCTCACAAGAACTCACTCACAAGTTTCGTGGTGTAAAACCACTTCTTCAGGATGAGGCATAATGAGACTAGTAAATATAATGATACAGCATCAAATCAAATTCTAGTATCACTTTCCATGCCCCAAAGCAGGTTCACACAGGAAAGGAGCACAGAAGGGCGGTGAGTGCCAATAAACAGGAAGCAGCAACCAAATGGTGAGACCAAAAGCCAAGAAGAGTTCAAGTCTGCCTAGGATAGATGTAACAATCCTCCATCCTCCATGTCCCGTGGGTTCTGCCCTGTTAGAAGCAGCCCTACAGCAGGTGTTACACCACGAAACGCGTTGATGATACACTGGCACTTCCTGTGAGACTTGCTATCATGTTTCAACTACGTATTTATGTTGATACTTTTATGAAAAAGTGGACGTATGTCTGTATATTGTAATATAGGGACACAGTGGTTCTCATTCTGGGGCACTGCAAAAATCAATGTCTCCTACTTTACTTTTTAATTTGATGTATCAATAAAATTTTTTTAGATTTTTGCCGTATAAGTCCTGTTTCTCTGCACATATCACTATATGTCCAATAAGTACCTCATATGAAATTTGTGGTGCAAGTCTCACTAAACTAAGGTAGAAACAGCAAAGTGAAGGTGTGAAAATGACTGAAGGAAGACTTCTGAAGTTTTATGTATCTGCATTTTAAATGTTAGGTCAGATTTGCTTAAAGTGTTCTCCAGAGGAACCCATCGTTTATTACATGCATCGGTGGCCCAGATGATAGTCTGTGTAGCAGTTATATATTATTTCCTAAAATATGGTAGTGCTTTTTAACCCTTATACTTATCCATTTGTTTATGGTTCTACAGCAAATGTATTAATTTTGCATTTGCTTACATTTGTTTCCTAGCCAGAAACATATCAGTGGGGTGATTGATTGACTGTGCAATTGTGTGTGTGTGTGTGTGTGGGGGGGGGGGGGGGTAAACTTGCCAACTGGGAACTGAATCTACAAAAAGTAATTTGGTATATCTAAGCAATTAGGCATTATATAAACAAATTAAACTTATGTATATAATGAGCTTCTGAGCAGATGCCTTTGTGCCAGCTGCGTGTATTTTGGAGATTTTTATTTTAAACTAATTCTAAAAATTAGACAGCATCTCCCATCAGGGGACAGTTAACATGTTTTACTGTTTTCTTTTTTCTCCCACTTTCTTTTCGTGGTGCCACTTCAATAGATTGAAGCAAGAAGACGAAATAGAATCTCAAATGGTTTTTTATTTAACTGTCCTGGTGGTAGAGGTCAGGAAGGTAGGTGAAATCTTCTAATCAAGTAAAAAAAAAAAAAAACCTGACAAAGGCATTGACCTTTCCTCACTCTTTAAAATTGAAAAAATACATTTCAGCTAGAAATACATTTACGACAACATTCTAAGAAAATACTTCTATTCTATATCTTTTCAAGCTAAAAAAAATAGCCGCCAATCCTCTTTATGAAGCCTTCAAACATTCTTCTTGTCTACAAACAATGTGTAATTGTGTATGTTTCATGTTTAGATTTATCTACCAACAATTCAATCTCAACCTCCTTTTTAAAAAACATGCATTTAAGTCTGTATTGTCTATAATCAATGTTCACTATTTAGTGTTATCACAAAATATACATTACAGAATAGGAGGATTTGGGAGGAAATGCCACACTTTGAAGTTTTGGTTTATTGGAAAGTATTTGCTGTTGAGTCCAACTTTGTGTTTACAGTAATGATCTGCACATTTGATGTTGTAATGAAATCTATAGAGCAGAAATGAATCATTGGTACCTTGTCTCCCTTTTGCCCATTTACACCGGGCCATCCAATTAATCCCTGCAAGAGAAATTATACATTGTAATTGTACTAAACGCAAGACAACAGTTTAGAGATCCTTCTGTCTTTCTACAAAATTTTTTTCTAAAAGTTATTCTATTTAGTATAATGTAATTTCTAGAAAAAAATAATAATACCAATGCATGAACGTACATTCGTTTTGGTGACTCCAAATCTGTCTTCAGTCAAATCTATGGGCTTCTTTTGAGGGCATCTTTATTGCTGTTTTTTAAAGTTTTGAATATAGTGTTTTTTTTCTTTATTTGGTTCTAGTTGGAACATATTTTTTGTTTAAATTTCTGTCAATTTTTTATACAGTTGTAGAGTTTTACTCTTACTCCTTGTGAAGGATAGCCAGTAAGGGTAATTCACTCAGTGAAAAAAAAACTGACAGAGAACTCTTACTATATTTTCCCATATACTTTACAGTATACAGTAACACGATTTTAAACAAAAACTAAGGGTATGTACACACGTGCAATGGTTCTTGTTCGATAATCGGCTCAGGGCTGGTATCAGGTGAGAATCTGTCGTGTGTACAGTGCTTGTTGTCCGTTGTCTGAACGACCATCCTGGCGGATCCACAGACGATGGACAAGGAAAGATTGTCATGAAAGTGAAGGGGAGAGAATGCAGCAGGGTGCCACTCCATTGTTCTCCCCCTCCCCTCTCCATAGAGTGGAACAGCTCTGTATGTACAGCATTCGTTTATGCATCATGCAGTCGTTTGTCGTTGGAAAGGATTGTGAAAGATCCTTTCCAACGACAATTATTGCACATGTGTACGTAGACTAACACCATATAAAGTAAAAATAAAAGGTGTTTTCAGCCACCATATTCACAAAGCAGGGATACTATTACCACAGCCTCCTGGTTTTAATAAACTCTACACATTTCATGGACATACCAATCTGCTTTATAGGGAGTACAGAGACATAGTGTTGGGGTCTCTGTCACATGGTAGCAGCTCCAAACTGCTCAATCATCAAAAACATTACCAGCCGAAGACAAAGCATGGAGCGTGTATAGTAGGTAAAAGTGATTGAAAGTTGCTAATTTTTCAATCTTTATAACCATACTAATATAGCTGATTTTTAATATAATGCATCCTGGAAAGATCCCAACATCACTGGAGGAACTGTCCAATGAAATCAAACTTGGCATCCCAACAGGTCTTGTTTGCAGAATTACATTCATGCGAGAAAAATTAAGCTTTGCTGAATTACCAATTGCAATTAAGGACATTTGTTTTTTTAAATCCCCAGTTTTGATGGTATTTGAGGTCTTTAGTAGTCCTAGGAAAACAATTTAACCCAGTTAGGTGTTTGAAAATGGGGTTTGTTATGCTGACAAGTGATGAACAACTCCAGGTGCACCTTCTAGAGTTGTGACAAAACAGCCTAAAATGGGAATTTCAAAAAGGAAAACCCATTTTTCAGGTGGGTAGGTGAGGTTGATTGATTTTTTATGTTATGCACTGATTGGGAGTAGAAAACCTTTTCATTACACAAATGTACAACTTACCATAGGACCTCCTGGGCCTCTTTCCCCTCGTATACCTATAGGACCAACTTCACCCTGCAATGATAATCAGATTAGCATATTCAGCGCACAAGACACATTACATGAAATAAATGTGTGCCTTTTTCCCGAGTCCCAAAGAGGAATCAAAAAGTTTTCAAATGCACACAACAGATAATTCTTGTATATAAAATGTAATTATCAAGTATTACTGGGAAAGCTGTATTTCTTAAGTATCAATATTACACCACACAGCACCAGCAACATCATACCAGGAATCCATAATAAAAGTAAAATGTAATTTTAAAATAGGAGTTATAGATAAAACATATTTGGGAAGTCATCAAATGTATCTAGAAAGTGGAGTGGCATACATACCATGTCTCCTTTCGAGCCAGGAGGGCCATCAGCTCCCATCATGCCCTGCAACCAATCACAGCAAAAAAAATCAAATAATATTTATTCAACCTACAGTAAATTTGGAAAATATTTGATCACATAAACGCAGGATAATGGCTGCTGAGATCACAGTTAGGTTTGAGGCTTATAGCTCTCAAACAACTCTGATGCTAGTTGAACCTCACCAGCAAAGGAATTACAGAGGTGCAGCTTTCAGGTACCCTTATGAAAGCCACATCCTCAGTGGTACCATATTTTAGTGATTTTGTTGCTGTTTGGTAGGTGGTTGTGTAACATTGACTTCAAGACAGCTAACGGAAGCAGAATGTCAATCACAGATATGTTTTAAGAAACAGCAGCAAGTTTGAGTGTGGGTGACCATGAAATATATAGATTAATATTGATAAGATTTTGTCAGATTAGGCTGATTATCCAATAAATATTCAAAATTTTTAAATTATTGTAAACCTTAAAACATCCCTCAAACCTTTGAAGGATTTGCCACAAGTGTCCCCATACTATGCAATTGTAGCTTGTTTTTCCAGATCAGTTTGTTAATAAAAACATACCTTATTAATTTAGATTTTCCAGGTTAACTGCAATATATGTAGAAATAATACAATGATAGTGAGCTAAATCTACACCATCCCCCCAAACACACACACATGCACACACACTGGTTTTAAAAATAGTTTTCCAACTGAGACTTTTAACACTGGTTTATGAAAAAAATAAACTGAATACTTTTCTCCTAGGCAAATGTTTACAATGGTCAGGTTCCCCTTGACCTCCCTACAGTTTAGTATCTACCTTTAGGGGCTTTGCAGCTAATATTCTTTTGCATTACCTGGATTAAATATAGACCTGTGATGCAGCAGTAATAGCACAGGTAATCATTGTGGTTTTGCAGCAAGGATATTACTGCTATTACAGCAGCACAGCTAATATGTCATTGAGTGGCATTAATGGGACAAACTGACAAATTTTTATCACTGGACAATTTGAATGACAAGGATTGACAAACACAAGTGTTGTGTTTTGTATTTCCACATAGGCCTTTTTCACATTGTATGTACTGTCATTTACTTTCAGCTCTTTCGGGGATTGGGTAAGGGCTAATAATGTACCTTTATATTAATTCCTCTAGGATAGATATCTATTATCTAGTATAGATTTAGTATATTTATTAAAGTGTGTGCCAGATTTCTCCATATGCCTTCACAACAACCTCCCACATGATTTTGGTGGAGTGGATGTAAGGAAGAGGCATTACTCCTCATGATCTAGTAACCACATGCTTTTTAAAAATATTTTCATTTGGGACATATTTCCACCGGTTTCCCTGATCTCCCCAGGACAACCTTTTAAGATATAACTTTTCTTAGAGGCTTTGCAACTAACTTGAAAAACATAGATTTCATTGCAAATCAACTTAGGCGTTTTATTGAAGTTATGAATAAATCAGTTCAAAATACTTTAATATCCAATAAGCCTCAAGTTAAATTTTGCTTTGCTAAATTTCAAAGCTTATCACTACTGCCCAAGTTAGCAGGACACAATTACCTGAGGCCCTCTAGGCCCAGGAGTGCCACACACTCCTTCTGTTCCAGGGTGGCCCTGTGAAAAAATATTGAAAGGCATGAGTGGATTCGCTTGACAAATTAGCCCAAAAAAATATAGATATACTGAATTCATATATAGCAGAGCATTAAAAAGGAGGAAACCCAGCATCTGGTGATGTCCATGAGTTCAAGACTACAGGCTGTCGTTGCCAGCAAAGAGTTTTCAACCAACTATTAGAAATAAACATTTTTTTTTCAGCTTTTTGATTTGTCCAATTACTTTTGAGCCCCTGAAATTAAGTGATTGTGTTAAAAAAATGCTTTAGTTCCTCACATTTTTATGCAATTCAGTGTTCAACCCACTGAATTATAGCTGAAAGTCTGCAGTTCAAGTGCATTTGAGTTGTTTCATTTAAAATTAATTGTGGTGAAGTACAGAACCAAAACTAGAAAAAAAGCTGTCTGTCCAAATATTTATGAACCTAACTATATATATATATATATATATATATATATATATACACATATACACACACCAAATTTAAACTACATACCCGGGGACCACGATGGCCAGGCACACCAGCTGGGCCTTGATCCCCCTACCGAAAGGAAAAAGGAGGAGTTCAATTACTGCTTAAAAAGAAATTGACAGCGGTAAAATATCAAATTGTATTTTATAGAGATACAGTAGATATAAAAAAGCTAAAAAGGGATACAGTTACCATACAGTTTTTTATACTACCCCTAAACTTCACTTATATTTTCTACATAGAAGGCCAGTAGGATAATACATTAGTATACAATTTCTTTATAAACGACTTATTCATAGCATACAATATTACTTGGGAAATCCAGAGATGAGATCTACGTTCCATAGCTTCTGTCAGCTCACCTGGGAGTTTTGGGGCTATCATCCATTTTTTGTTATCCTGCCGTTACGTTGTTAAAACAAAACTCTTGCATGGTTGGTACAAATCAAATCACAGTAAATATGCAGATATAATAGGATGAAAAGCCCTATTCAGTAATTCTAGTAATAGCTCTATATATTTCACATTCATTATTCTTATTGATAGGAGGCCTCACCTGAGACCCATTTCCCCCTTGGGTTCCTGGTAATCCTGGTTCGCCTTGTTCACCCTGGGTGCAAAGGAGAGATGGAAGTATGAACGAATATTTGCTCACAAAAAACTGCTCACCCAAAACATCCAATCCTGTTCAAACTGCTTATTCAAAACAGTGGACAGACTAAAAATATTGATTTTTGTGGTTGTGACTAGTGTTGGCCGAATATCTCACTATTTGATTCAACAGCTATTCGATTGCATAGGCCGATATTGTTCGGGTAATCAAACGTTGAATTGGAACACCATTAAAGTCAATAGGGGGAAAATTTGTCTTATTTTTCGGGACTGTGTAGAGCTTCCACAGCCTACAAATAAGTTTAAAAAGTACACAACACTGTACAAGGCAAGAAAAAAATCAGGAAGGCTTTTTTATGTTGCTGGCAAGGCCATTTTATGGGGTGGTCAAGGAAACATGCCAGATTTTTTACAGACCTCCGAGTAGAGGCAGATAGGGCCCCGAGGGGGTTCCTCCGGTCCAAAAAATAGCCGCCAGGTTTCACTGCTCCATTACAAGCCATACACAGACTTCAGAGTGGAGGCAGAGGGCCCTAGGGGGGGTCTTTTAGTCAAAAAATTAGCCAGTTACAGAGCTCTGTTACAAGTAATATAGGCCTCACAGTAGATAAAAGCAGAGGGTCCCGAGGGAGGTCCTCCATACAAAAATTAGCCAGTTACACAGTTCCATTAGAAGTGATATAAGCCTCAAAGTAGATAGAAGCAGAAGGCCCCGAAGGAGGTCCTCTGTACAAAAATTACCTGGGTACATAGGTCCGTTAAAAGTGATATAGGCCTCAAAGTAGATAGAGGCAGAAGGACCCGAGGGAGGTCCTCCGTACAAAATTTAGCCGGTTACACAGCTCGGTTACAAGTTATAAAGGCACCTAAAGTAGATAGAGGCTGAGGGCCCCGAGGAAGGTCTTCCGTACAAAAATTAGCCGGTTACACAGCTCCGTTACAAGTGAAATATACCTCAAAGTCGATAGAGGCAGAGGGCCGGAGGGAGGTCCTCCGTACATATATTAGCCAGTTGCACAGCTCCATTACAAGAAGTGATATAGGCCTCACAGTGGATAAAGGCAGAGGGCCCCGAGGGGGAGAAGCTCGGTACAAAAATTAGCCAGTCACACAGCTCCATTACAAGTTATAAAGGCCTCAAATTATATAGAGGCTGAGGGCCCCCGAAGAAGGTCTTCCGTACAAAAATTAGCCGGTTACACAGCTCGGTTACAAGTGATATAGGCCTCAAAGTAGATAGAGGCAGAGGGCCCAGAGGAAGGGAGGTCCTCCGTACAAAAATTAGCCATTTACACAGTTCTATTGCAAGGTATAGGCCTCAGAAACAGAGTAGATGTAGAGGGCCATGAGGGGGAGGAGGAGAAGGAGATGCAGAAGGCTGTGAAAGTGCTCTTCCCGTAAAGGTGTCTGCAGGCTGTGCAGCAGTTGTAATAATCAGTGCACTTTGCAGAGGGCGTGTTGAACTCATTGCCGATCCAAGCCTTATTCATTTTTATAAAAGTGAGTCGGTCAACATTTTCTGTGGAGAGGCAAATGCGCTTGTCACTCACTACTCCCCCAGCTGCACTGAACACTCTTTCAGATAACACACTTGCGGCTGGGCAGGCAAGGATCTGAATGGCATGTACCAGCTCCGGCCACTGCTCAAGCTTGAAAGCCCAGTAGCGCACTGGGTTCTGGCTTTGCAGGTTGCAGATGTCCCATGTAGAGCTCAGGTATTCCTGCACCATGACTGAGTATGACTGCTGTCATTGGCAACTGTTGCACAACTGGCAGCTTTCCTCCGCTCAAAAAAAGCCTGCATAGTTTGGCTTAGACAACTTCCCCTGCTGCTGCCACCCATGCCGCTTAAGGTAGTTGTTTGGCTGCCATGGCTGGTGTAACTGCCATATGGATCCCTGTTGCTGCTGGCATACGGAAAGGCTGAGCACAAGTCCCTTACAAACACTTCTAGGTAGTGCTGCTTTCTAGGTCCCCTGTATTAGGGCAAGATGAGTTGTTCTATCTCAGGCTTGTAACATGGATCAAGAAATGTAGCAATCCAATATTCGTCAGTGTTTGTTGTTTTGTGCTGTATGCGTGGATCTTTAGCTATGCACTCCTGCATGAAGGCTGTCATGTAGCTCAAGTTCCCACAGCTGAGGGAATTCTAGACCCAGACTCCTGTGGGTCGAACAGCAGCACAGGGTCGTGGTCCGCTTCCTCCTCTGCCTGGTCTTGCCATCCACGGAACATGCCACCTTGTGTTTGGGTGGATGGATGCCATGTTCCCTCCATATCCTCCTCTGCCCCTTACTCCCCTTCTCCCATGCCTGCAATCTCCTCCTCATCCACCTCCTCCTCTTCCTGGTTTTATAGATGCACTATGCCTAGTAGTCACGCATGTCCGAGATGATGTGTCCGAGCTCCACCATCATCTGTTCCAGCAGGCACATGATGGGGATGGTGTCACTAACACAGGCGTGATTCCTGCTGATCATCCTGGTCGCCTCTTCCAAAGGTGCCAATACAGTGCTCAAGTCCTCAATTTGCAGCCACTCCTCAGGGTTGTAGAAAGGTAATGTAGGTAAGCGTCTCAAACGAGCAGACTCTGCCACGTAATCCACTGCCGCTTTCTGTTGTTCAGTGAGCCGCTGCAGCATGTAAAAGGTGGAATTCCAACAAGTGGCCACATCAAAAATTAACCGGTGCACCGGCAGATTGATGTTTTGCTGTAAATCCAGCAATCTGGCACTGGCTGTGTACGACCGGCAGAAATGCGCTGATAAGTTTCTGGCTTTCAGCAACAGTGGCTGAAGGCCTGGGTACTTCGCAAAGAAGCGTTGTACTATGAGGTTCATGACGTGGGCCAGGCAACGTATGTGTGTGAGTTTCCCAGAATGCAGGGCTGCCAGCAGATTGGCCCTGTTGTCACACACAACCTTGCCTGGCTGGAGTCCATGCGGAATTAGCCATATATTCACTTAAGGGCACTTAGAGTGGTTGCATCTGTGTCGCTGAGGGAGCTGAGGCATCGCAACCTCAGGACTGAGTGGTAACATCTGACTTGTACACCAAAATAGCAAACTGTGGGGTTTTTGCTGGCAGGGAACAGATGCTGGTGGATGGGAGGTGCTGGGTCTCCACGGCAAAGTGTCCCTGGAGGAAGAGGGTGAGGCAGACGAGTGAAAGGGGGAGGTGGCAGTGGAGGTCAAGGAGGAGATTGCATGGTGATGTGCTCTGGGTGGAGCTAGGTATGCAGGCCTTCCTGCAGCTGCATCTTTCCTTGCTGCCACCAAAGTTACCCAGTGAGCTGTGTGGGAAATATATCTTCCTAGTCCATGCTTGCTCGACCAACTGTCAGGTGCACCTTGCCAGAAACTGAGTGCTGTAGGGCCACGGACACATTGCTCAGCACATGTTCATGCAAAGCAGGAACACATTTTTGAGCAAAATACTGCCGCTTGGGCATTACATACTGTGGGTTCAAGCAGAGGAATGCGTAATGGAACGCATTGGAGTCCATCAGCCGGTAGGGGAGGTGCTCAAACGCAATCAGCTGTGCAACAGCCACATTGATTAGCTTTGTTTTGGGGTCATTTGGGCCATATTTCCTCTTGCGCTCCAGCATCTGGGGGATGGAAGGTTGGTTGCTGCTAACGCTAACCACAGAAATATTGGACGATGGGGTAGAAGGTCTGGGGGATAGCAATAATTCCTGGTCTTGACTGCTAGCAATGCGACAAACACCAGCCGCTCTGCGTTGGAGCTCCTCCTCACAGCTGATGGAGCCTGAAAACTGTAATGTTCGTCTACATCCCCCACTCAAATTGTTGGCAGCAGCACAGGGACCTTTGGTGGCAGGAGAAGGAAAAGCAGGGGAGGAAGATCTAACAGCTTGAGCTTGCTTCTGGGGCAGAGGTCGATGCACAGAGGTCTGTGTTTTGCCCAGGTTTTCCCGCCAGGTTACCGAGCGGTGGCTTTGTAAATGTGTGCTCATGCGCGTTGTTCCAAGCTTGTTTAGGTTTTTGCCTCCTTTCAACTGCTGAGCAAACAGTTTGCAGATGACCATAGTGTTGTCATCACTATGGACACTAAAAAATGCCCACACTGACGAACTGGGCCGAAAGGTGTTCTGGAGCTGGTGCTCGTGGTGGCGGTCCACGGTTGTTGAGGCACACCTGTGGTGACACCTGCCGACGGTGGACAACTATGACTTGCCTCACTGGTACGTGGAGACTGCAGAGCGTTGGTAGCTTTTATGCTCTTCCTCCCTCTCCCCCTTTGAGGGCGCTCTGCAACCTCCTCTTCTTCCTCCTCCTCCTCTTCCTGCCTATGATGATCTCCTTGTTCGCCCCATGTCGGATCAAGGACATCGTTATCATCACCATAATTAGAAGAGACAGTTTCCCTGTATGTGCCAACAGGAAGCAGCGGCCTTTTGGAACCAGTTTGAAGTGACTCGTCTGGTGTTGGGGTGAAAAGTAGGAGGAGGGAAAACCTGTGAACTGACTCTCTTTGTCAGATGGCTCAAACAACTGTGCGTCTTCCAGGAATGCGTCCTGCTCTGCCTCTGCACCCCCTTGGTGGGACTCCTCTACGTACTCATGAACATTCTGCTCTACACAAGACTTTCCAGCCAAGAGGTGTATCAGGGACTATAGTTTGGGACCCCTGTGAGGCCTGTGCCTGAGACTGGGAGGAAGAGGGGGTGCAATCACTTGACCCAGACTGGGCCATGTACTCTACTACCTGTTGGTCAAGGCACAGTAATAATGGGCACACACCACCACCAGCAGTGCTCTTTGGCTAGACATAGTTAAAATGTTTGTGTGGCTTCACACTCTGCAAAATACTTTTGAGCTAATATACTTCACAAAGTGTAAATTATTATAGTAAGCAGATTTTTTTTTTTTGGGGGGGAATTTACACAAAAAATGCAAGTGCGCTGTGTGTGTTGTATGTGGCACTTTCCTTCAGCGGTGACGCTCGTAATCTGCAGCACAGTATACAACAGCGTCTGTCTGACTGTCTCTCGGTACAAGTGTGATGGTGTGCACGCCGTCTGGGTACCCTGGCTCTGGCTGCCTGTATGTAACACACTGAATGACTACAGGACAGGAGCAATACAGAACAATATACAACTATCTATCTGACTAACAGTTAAACACTCTACCTATCTGAGTAGAGTAGATTACAGGACTGAAGGAATACAGTACAATACAACTATCTGACTAATAGTGAAACACTCTACCTATCTGAGTAGAGTAGATTACAGGACTGAAGGAATACAGTACAATACAACTATCTGACTAATAGTGAAACACTCTACCTATCTGAGTAGAGTAGATTACAGAAGCAATACAGTACAATACAACTATCTATCTGACTAAAGGTGCGTACACACTTCCAATTTTTATCGTTCCAATCGAACGACGAACGATCGATTGGGCAAAAAATCGTTCGTAAAAAAGTAACCAACGACGCCGACGAACGAGGAAACTCATTGGAAACGAACGACCGGACCGGCGGATCGGATTGGACGACGATCGTTGAACATCGTTCGTGTGTACGGTCGTTCGTTGATCGTCCATGTTCAGAGCATGCGTAATGAACGAACGTTCCTTCACTTTCCTGTCGTGCACATAGTTCCTCTATCGCTTAAACAATCGTATCTATTGTGTGTACAATATCTACGAACGATCGTGTCGTTATCTCTATGTGCAGGATCGGTGCTATACGATCGTTCGTAGATATCGTGCAGGATCGTTCGTCGTTCGTTTTCCAACGATAATAATTGGAAGTGTGTACGTAGTGTGTAATAGTGAAACACTCTACCTATCTGAGTAGAGTAGATTACAGGACTGAAGGAATACAGTACAATACAACTATCTATCTGACTAATAGTGAAACAGTCTAACTATCTAACTGCAGCAATTTAATTTTACTTTAACACTGCCAGCAGCACAAACAGGTTGTGTATGCTAGCAGATTTCTGTCTGGTAAATGCAGACAAACACTGGCCTTATATAGGCCAATGGCTGCCTGTGTGGCATGTGGTGAAAGATAGCCAATCGGTTGCCTGCCACCACAAAGATGGAGGAGAGGATCCATGCTCTGCCCCAGGCATTATGGGAAAGGTCCCTAGGCACTGTGGGAGCGCCAAATTCACCCATGCGAACCACGTGTTTTTCGGGTCGGGTCTACCCGAATTCAAAAGACCATATTCAGGTCAAATATAAGGACAACTCGAATTCGAACACTAGTTGTGACTGTTCTTGTTAATTTTATTTTTTTTTATTTTATATTTTATATTTTAATTTTCTTTGCTGCTATCCTGGATCATAGAGGAAATAAGGTGTTTGATAAAATATTAAAATGTATACTTTACGTGTACTTACCTCTGGACCAGGAGGGCCCTGTGGCCCAGGAATACCCGGTTCACCCTGAAAATTTAATGTACACTACATGAGGGAACACTTTCTTTAATCCATAGTAATACATTATGTAAATTTAGGAATAAAGCATTTTAACTCAATGTTCCAAATATTTTCGCTGGCTTACAATTGGCCCTGAAACGCCTTGAAATCCCTGGGCTCCTTTCATCCCGATCACTCCCTGAAACATAAAAAAAATAATTAAGAATAAATTAAAGGCATGCTGTACCTAAATTCCATTTGGTATCTATGGACTATAGATGTCCCTAAAAAGTGTTTTTCCGAAAAAAATTAAAAACTGTTTCCCACAGACAAAAATCAGATCCCAACTTTGAATCTAAATATTTAAATTAGATACCATGCATAACTGTTACTCTAATAAACCATATCTGTAAACTAAGAATATATCTCATGCTTATTACCATATGGGTTGAACCAAAAAACTCTTATGAGAAAAAAATGTTGGTTACCAATGGAGGAAAAATCACATCTTTAGTAAAAATTATACATTTTGATTTTGATTGATTTAATAAATATTACCTGCATCCCTGCAAGTCCTGGAGGACCTAGTTCTCCCTTCTCTCCCTACAATCAAAAAAAAAAACATTTAATTACAATTAGCCAAAATAACAAATATAAATACAAAATTCCCAGCACTTTATCCAGTTAACCAGCACAGAAAATTTCTCTGCACTATTTTTAGCACTGAAATCGAAAAACGAGCTCTGTGCTGTACAGGCCTGCATGTGAAGCTACAACACAACACCAAATTTCCCCTGTAAAGGTCACACAAAAAATGATTTTCCCACACTTATATAAGAAGGCTAAATCTTTACAGATTCAAACCTCAACTCAATTAACCACATGGACAAAGACTGCCTCTTTCCCCTTGAACTATAATATAAAAATGTGACAACTCCTCCCATGTGGATACTGTTACCAAAATAGTTTGTTTTTACCCCCTGTACTTTCTTTTGGATGTTTAAATTATAAAATTGATCAATACAAATATACTTAAAAAAAAGAAAAAGAAAAAAAAAAGAAGCTATAAAAATATAACATAAATAATAAACCTAAAAAGTTGAACCTCCATTTTAAATTACAATTAATCATTTGTGAATTGATTTATTCTAGGTAAAAAGTTCTGTATTTGGGTTTATTTTTGACCATTTATGGTGAACATTTATGCTGATAATTATTACCTTTATTCCATTGATACCTTTCTCCCCGGCAAACCCAGGAGCTCCGAGGAAACCCTACAACAAATGCAAAAAACACAGTAATGAGTAAAAGCCCTTATTATCCATGACTTTCACAATGTAATGTTTTATCAACTTTAAAGAGGCATTTTTGCCTAAAATAAAAATAAAAACATGCTGTAATTCTTCTCTATGTTCCTGATATTCCGTTGCCTAAAATGTTCTGCATCCCATGATTCTGGGAGTGTTGGATGCCTCATCTGCCATTATTCTGTAGTTCCTCCTATAATTCCTTGGTTACCATAGGTCATAGAAGTGACGTCTGGGCAAGTGGAAAGATTCACAGTATGAAATGGGTGTCCAGGCATGTGACACCCCAGGGATCGGGCCAGAAGAATCTTGCAGCAGTGGTACGGGTATTGCAACAGTTAAAAATTGAATAGCTTTTTTGCAAGCTCATTTATTCTCATATCAAGCCCACAGTCACTTTAAGGCAAGAATGTTACAAGAGAGATACAAAGACCTCAACTTCTGAAACCACTATTTGCCTGTCATGCTAAATGTGCAGCCTTGTAGCTAGAGTTTTCATGTGGGAAAGTATCAATTCCCAAGCTATGTGATATTTATGTCTCTCTTGGTCACACCATAACTACATCCTTCCTTATAAGCATACACGCTTAAACTAATACATTTATTTTCAAAGTACATTAAGGGAACTTTAAATCTAGGGAAAATATATCATTAAAAAATCAGAATATATATCTATATATAAGCTAGCATCAAAAACAAAATTATAGCTACAGATTGTTAATAATATTTAGAGGAATGACACTTTTTGAAATATGAAAGACAAAGAGAAAAATACCATAAGGGGAGGATTAGTGTGGTAGACTAGGTAAACTTAGAAAGTGCCAAGCCTAGTTAGAGTAAATTTGTACATGGAAGAAGTAATGGAAAAAGGAAGAAAAGTAAGGCTTTTTTAGGCACATTCACAGACACAGATAAATCTTTTTTTAACTTTTATTTTTCAAATTTGCTTAGTAATAATATACATCTAAATAAAATAACTGTATACTTTGTGGTAAACAGGTACTAGTGGAGCATATCGGAAATTGATGCTAGCTGGTAATATACGTGTAGCAATACAAAAATGGGAAGTCTCCAACCCAACACGTTTCACCCAAAATGGCTTCCTCAGGGGACAGCAAGACTTGAATTACAGTATGTTGAATGTTTGATGCTCCAAAATGGATAATAAGAATTAAAGGAAACAATATGATTATATGGTTAGGCTGTGTCTAATATGCAAAATATCTGTTGTGCGAGAAAAACAGAACTGTCTTGAGGGGGTTGGTTGAGACCAGGGGATCACAGGTTTATAAAAAAGAGACAGAGGTGGTTTAGTCAAAATGGCTTGAAGAGAGAGGGGACAAACTCTTATAAGTCCATGAGCCCTTACATTTTCACATTAGAAGGTGAAAAACCTTTTGTTGATAAAGAGTTTCTATATTCAATACAGTAAATGGAAAATCGATGTTATGAATGAATGGACAGAGAAGATTCAAAAAAGGATTTAATTTATTTTAGTTGGTAGTATAAGTGAAGAGCAGTGCATCCGCAGCCAGCCACCAGACTTTATCCCATTTCTCTATCTCCGTGATTCCCTGGTCACAACCAAGTCCCTCAAGACATTTCTGTTTGTCATGCACAACAGCTATTTCGAATATTAGTCACAGACAACACATCGGGTTTGAGACTTCCCATTTTTGTATTGTTACAAGTATGTTAGTGGCTATCATCAATTTCTGATATGCTCCACTAGTACCTGTTTACCACAAAGTATACAGTTATTTTGTTTCGATGTATATTACTAAGCAAATATGAATTAAAGTTAAAAGATTTTATCTGTATCTATAAATGTGCCTAAAAAAGCCTCACTTTTCTTCCTTTTTCCATTACTCCCATAATCCCCCCTTGTACAAATTCACTTTTTGGAATAGTTATAATACATATCTGATATTCTGGGATTAATAAGGGCCCTTTGTTTGCATCAGACAGGTTTTACAAGTCTAAGACAGTAATTGAAAAAGCTCAAAATGCATGTCAGATGGTGGTCATCTGCAAGTTAAATAAACAGTAATTTCATGAGACAGGCTCAAAGCCCAATGGCACAAGCCCATATACATATGGTATTTCTAAAATTCATAACAAGGTTAGCAGATAGACATATAATGCCAATGATAAAGGGATATCTTACACTTAGCAAGTATGCTGAAATCTGAGGAAATTTAGAGAGATTCATGCTTTATAATTCTGTCTGCTGATTCTTACAGTGAATTGTTTACAATATTACTAGCACATGCATAGACTCTGTCTAGATCAGATTTTCCAATTGTCATTACAATGCAGTATATCCAATTGCATTCAGGCCGTCTGTTATGAACGTGTTTTTGGTGTAGTACCTGAAAAAAGATTGGTTTGCATGATGCATGATTTAATGATTGATATGCATGTGCACATCAGAGAAGGCCTGCATTACACAGTAAAACACAAAGCTAAATATTGAGTCCGCTGTGTGGAGCAACTTGCAGCAGGTAGAAGGTGCAGGGAGTGCAGCCTGCCACAGCTGGGAATTAGCAGCTCTCTGCCTTCAAAAGAGCAAGACTAGAGTCACTCAGGTAGATTGGTAGACAACAGGAGAACTAGCTGCTGTACATTGTTTTGCATGTTCACATGGCATTTGATGCGGGTTGTTTCTACTTGTAAGTTATTTCTGTTCCCTTCTTTGTGAGCCCACAATCCCACATCCTAGCTCTGACCTTCTCTGTATTGGCTGGAATCCTCCCATCCTAATTGTGAATCTTCTATCCTGGCTGTGGCACCCTTCATTCATCATTGCTGTGACCCCCTACATAAACGGGCAAGATGCTGCAGGGAATCAGAAATACATCCACTGGAAAATGATGCTCCCTGTCTTAACTGACCCCCCAATATTAGTTGTTATTGATAACATTTTCTTGTCAATGGTAATATCTCCATGTTTTTAAAAAACTTTCAATTACTGGTAAAATCTGCACATCTTTTCTGTTGGACAAATTTTCTTCAACATGGGCTCATCCTTCACATCTCTTTTTACAGCAGCATGCTACTTACACCCCATCAACCTCCTCTTGCTCCCATCCGTAAAAACAAATTGGGTATCTAACATGTTTTCTTCTCCTGTCCATAAAGAGTTAAAACTTAGGTTTGTAACCTGGTCCAGGTATGTATCTTCTGTTCAGAATGATTACTTACTGTATAAGTATCTCAAGTAAAAACATGCATATAGGTTGTGTGTCAAATATGTAATTCTTTCAAATGTATTTTATTTGCTGCAAAAATGTGTTGTTTGGTTCACTTACTAATACTGTTTTTATGTATACATTTATGTCTGCAAGATGAACCTTTTAATGAGAATAAATATATAAATATATGAGAATATGGATGTATGAAATAAAACCATAAGCACACCCTAGTGAATTCATGCATTTTGCATGAGTTGATATAAGATAGATTTCCCTTATCTTCACAGAGTCAGGGTGAATTATATCTCCCATTTAAGAACAGTCTATATTGTGTCCTGCAGTTACAGTATACTGTATGACACTGCTTGAGAGGCAACTAAAACTGATGGGTCAAAATATCATATTCCCAATTCTAGAGAGGTCAAGATGCTTCTCCATAAAGAACCCTGCAGTGACAGTTTCACCTTGCAATCTTTAAGTAAAGATAAAAAGTAAAGTGAAACTATCAAGGACTGAACATGAGAACAATGTGCACAAAGCTTACAAATTCAGAAACATATCTGAGAACTCACTTCCTCTCCCTTTTCACCAAGAGGACCTCGATCGCCTTTGAAGCCTTGTGGTCCCTGAAAAAAAGACACCTTCAGTGACTTTGGATATTGATTTTTTCATAATCCAACTGTAGAAATTATTTTGTATAGGCATTGCATCAACATTCATACTGTCTTCACCAAAAAAAGTCAACACAGCCAACTGATAGTTTTCCTAAGAGCTAGGAGTGTTCACCGGAACCCAAGTAAAATAAAATAACTATGGGTTGTGTGAACTTTTGCATATAATAGTACTATGTAGAGATTCTACTACAGATGTGTCCTCGTGCCATAGTTCCCTAATGCAAACCAACAGTCACCATTCCCATGCAACACTGGAAAAATATTCCAGTCAGTACAGCAAAAACACATACATAGGTGCCCTTATGTTGCCAGGCAGTAATGTTTTAGCATGAATTCAAATGCATCAAATTTACAAAACATATTAAACATTATATAGTTATTATATGTTATTACGTACAAATGTATATTTTAAAGATCTTTTTCTTTAAATTCCAACTGAAATCTTTCACCTGTTCATCACATTATAGTACTGTGCTGCCAAATGTTATTATAGCTAGTTGATTTCTTTCTTTATTTGGAAATGCCTTAAAGAAGAATTTTAGTCAAAGTTACACGTCACAAAAATTACTGACAGACAGACAGACAGACTTTCCCTATGACGGAAAAGGCTCTGGAGTCTCTTATGTTGAAGACTTTTCTACCTTGATGTCAATGTTTTCTTTAAGCTCAGTGTACAGTTTTAGCACATGCATGGAGTTTAAGTCATTATAACTCAGCCAATGAAGACAGTTGAACATGCTGAACACAAAAGGACAATGGGCAAAGATGTCAGCAGCAGTTAAGCAGTGTTGAGGGACCCTGCCAAAGTAAGTCTCCCAATGAAAACATGCTCTGCATGCTTGCACATTATGCAAAATATTGGGTGCAGTGTTTAATTAAAACACAGTGCACCACTACTATGGCTAGGTTTTTACCGCAAATAAGCAAAGAAGTACAGGTACATTGATGTACATTGTTGATTTTTGACGTGACAATGTTCTAGACTATTTTAGTTATGGCATATTTAGGAAAAAAATAATTCATCTTTAGCTTTACAAAACCTTTATTTAGGTCAGTGCACTGTTATTCATACAGTATGTGATATGTATGATGCTCACATATCAACAGAGTGATATGTTTTTATTTTTTACTGCCCTTAGCGGCTATTCCCAGTGGGTAAATCCTCTCTGCCTGTATAATGTCTCCTTACTCGTCCTACTTCTCACGCTTATTCCTCCTTGCATACCTTAGTTCCTGGTATTCCTGGAGATCCTGCTTTACCATCTAATCCAGGAGTGCCATCTTTTCCAGGAATGCCAACTACTCCTTGGGCTCCTGGTGCACCTGGAAGCCCCTGTATATGAGATATAACAAGCAATATTGTGGTGGAGACACTGGGCCTGATTTAATAAAGCTCTCCAAGACTGGGCAGGATACATTTTCATTAGGGATTCTGGGTGATCCAGCCAACCTGGAATGGATGTCTTAAAAGTCATTTGATATTTGTTAGCAAATGTTTTCAGTCTCGGACCAGATCCATTGCTGTGTCTTTCGGCTTCACTGATGAAAGTGTATCCTCCCCAGCCCTGGGCAGCATTAATAAATTAGGCCCATTGCTAGGTGAGATTGTACAAAGCAAACAAGAGGCATGTAAAGCACCCCACACCAATCATAAATATTCATATGGGTTGTTTAAACATGTCATGAGATACTGCTACACATTTACTTGGATTGCTTACCATGTGATCACGTTTTAGAATCAGTAAGTAAGAATACAAAAATGAATCTATGGATCAATACATTACCGGAGAATTTTAAATTGTGTGTATTACAATCATAAAGCATTGGTAAAAAGGACCAGACAGCATTTTTTGAGGGTAAAAAAATTCTGGACTACATATCTGCAGAAGTCCTAAAAAAAGGAAAAAATCTTAGACTTGAAAGTCTAAACTACCTGTACTCATGGATTTCAACAGCAACCTATTTTAAATTAATACTTTTTTTGTTAGTCTATCAATGTCAGAATTTGTGCAGCAGCTGGTTA
This sequence comes from Pyxicephalus adspersus, assembly GCF_032062135.1. NCBI lineage: Eukaryota > Metazoa > Chordata > Amphibia > Anura > Pyxicephalidae > Pyxicephalus > Pyxicephalus adspersus. The sequence goes on along the minus strand of NC_092871.1, from coordinate 50,966,850 downwards.
TGTTTCAATCATTTTTTGGTGTAATATATTAGGAAGATCTAACTTCCAATTCTGGTGATTGCAGCAAAGTAAAGCAAGGTAAAACTTGATGATGTTGTAACTGTGTCAGACTCATTATAAAAAAGAATTCAAAATTAGGTTTTGGCAGAAGTACTACCTAAATTTGTTTTAGATTTTTTTTATATCATTTCATTAGGACAATTCTTACCATAGTGCCACGTTGTCCTTTTATACCTGGCCACCCTGGAAGTCCAGTCATTCCCTGTAAATGAAAACCTTGTAAGTTCAGCTGCAAACATTTTTTTGAGATGCTGTATATATACACTAGATCACAAGAACCCTTCCTAAATACTATAAAACTGGTCACATAATTCTCTGAACCAAAGGATCCTACACTCTAACGTCCCAAAACAGTAACAAACTATTAATATAATAGTTTTAAATAGCTTGGACATGTTCTGTAGAGTTGTACAGAAAACAGGGAAGCATTCATATGAGTCTCTTTACCAGTTGAGCTTACATACTAATGACCCATCACCCTCACACAATATTATCCAGCTCTAGCTATCATTGCTCCTATAGTACATTCGCAAAATAAACTTTTCAATGCTTCAAAAAAGGCAATTGTTACAAGACAATCTTTTTTTACCGGTGTTCCAGGCCTTCCATGTATGCCAGGCAGACCTGGTGGTCCTCGACTTCTCTAAAAAATAGAACAGACATTAAAAAGTAAACATAAAACACATAAGTTACATACAAAGTTACATGCAAAAAAAAAAAAAAGATAATATATCTTTGAACAACATGCATACACAGCCAACATCCCCAATCCTGTGGGGGCAGTTTTATTAACTGGGGATGATTCAGTTGGTCAGTTCTGGGTTTAGCAGTTCATTCGTATCAAATCGACCAAACAGTGCAGAATCCAGACCTTAACTCCACTGATAATCTTTTGGATGTGCTGGAGAAGACTTTATGCACTGGTCCATCTCCCCCCTCATCAATACAAGTATAAAATATTCACAATTGTCCCTATGGTACTGAATAAGTAGAATGAATATTAAAAAGAATTGTTATTTATTTCAAGTGAAATTTGGTGTATCAATTACAAACTATCACTCAACTAGGCAATTTTATGGACCTTCCATATCACAGTAAGAACAAATGAACATTTACAGGGATTTTTATTTTACTTTTTTAATTAGAGCCATTTGCTATTTTACTCTGGTCAGAATATCTGTAAGTAATGTAGACGATCCTAATATATTTACCCAAAGGTGTGTGTAAGTATATAAGATTATTCATGCATACCCACATGTATGTAAATACAACAACACATCAAAGAATTCTTTTATATCTCAATGACAACTGTAAGCCCCATTTGTTGCACAGGTGTCACATGGAAAGAAAGTGAAGTACAATCCGGTCAAAGGGTTACAAAAGCTTTAAAGCTATGTGGCAGAAATTTGAAGTTTTTGAAACGAAAAAATAACCTTTTATTTCATAGATTCTCAGATGAGTTTCCAACCATGAGATCTGCAGAAATTTTCAAAAAATGTAATAAAGATTTATAGAACATAAGCTACCCGACAGCAGGTCTTTTGGAAGCCAGTTGTGCCCATTATCTAACATAAGCTGTGAAACCATATGCAGGTAAATCTTACAATGAAAAGTTTTGCCCCACTACATTACACATTGTCATTATGTTTAGTGGATGGCCAGGACATCTTGCCCTTTGCATTCTTAGTTTTGGTTAAAGTCCACAATTTTAAATTTTACCAATATAAAAATTATTTCTTGCTGGTTAGAGTCTGTTTCACAGTTGCTAGCAAGTTTTCCTGTCTCTGTGTTCTCTATTTGGTTGATTTACTTTTAAACCAGTCACATCAAAATTAAAAAAAACAGGCATACAAAACAGAAAGTAGAATAGATAGATATATTTTGTAGAACAGCCATTACCAACATTTACTAATATGTATGTAAAATTGCACTTCTAAAGGCTATTTTGAAGTGTGCATGCAGCCATTTAAAGCAAATGAGGCCTATAAGTGACCATAGGGAACATTTTGTTATCGAGAAGAATGGACAGGATGTTGTTTGCTAAGGAAAGGGTCCCCCTGTCTTCTCCTAACATTCATCGTTTATATCTTTTTACTTGAGCTAGTCGTTTATTTAGCTGGTCCCTTAAATTAGTTATTTTTTAGTGCACTAGTTATAACAAAAATAACAAATTAGTTATTTTTTAGTTTCCCCTTTGTAATAGGTCTAGAGAGGACAGAAGAGGCTCCATTGTACCAAGAGGTCAGGCCACTTGTGATAACGAAGGGCACACTCACAGGCCAGCCTACATGCAACAGCTGATAGAATGACGTTTGCTGCAAGAGAAGGAGAGAAACAATGGTAAGAAAACAGCTGGTACTGTACAGTATGTGAAATAAAGGACAAATTAATCCAATTCTGCTCCTCTCTGTAAGTTCTGCACAGAATACAATTCTAAATGCAGTCTAAAATATAAAAAGCTTTCAACTGTCTGACAACCCAGCAACAATCTGCTTTTGAATTATGTCTGAGCTCATTACCTACTTCTCCTTCATGGTAACCTCTTGATATTCAAATATCTACAATTTATTTATTCTGCTTCCACTAGACCTCTCACTAGACATTACTTTTACCAAATTACAACATACTAAACATAATTGTATCACTGCTCCCCTTCTTAGATCTATCCCCCCTCCCCCTTCCCTTACACTTAATCATCATTCCTCCAGGTCTTCTCCCTTTTCTCTGATAAAGTCTTCTTCTTCTACCATATATTTACTTCATTAATTAATAATTAATTCAGTCTTCCTCTAGTTCTGCTTCCTTATACTCAATAATAAATACTATGTAGTTTCTCCAGAGCACTTTTCTGTTTCTGGAATTTTCTTCTGCCTTTATACTCACTTATTATTTATTATTCTAGAACTTCTCTAGGTCTTGTTCCTGTATTCTGGAACTTTCTCTTGCTGTTCCCTTTCTTTGGCTTCTCTTTTACTCTCCTATATTCACTTAATAATTCTTACAATGCTTCCCCCATGTGGTGCCCTGTCTCTGGAACCCATTTCCTCAATTTAACCCCCTTTACTAACCTCTCCTGCAGTACCCCTGTGCTGTTTGTTTTCTCAGAATTTTGTCAACTGTGTCAATCAACCAGCTATTCCTGATTGCTCTTCTAAAATAATATTTCAGAGAAACAGAGGCATTTAAAAAACATTATGCTTGTACTGATGCTCTTCACAGCCAAGCAACTTGCAATTTAAACTAAGTTGAGCAATGGCAGTGCCAAAATGCCGCTCCAACAATTTTTTTTAAGACTCTCAGACACGCAGCTTCCCTTCCTGGGGCTTTATGTGTTTGTGTTTTACTGTTAACATTCTTGGCATTGTGTAAAAAATAAAACCACCACCAGATGGCGCTGCTGTTTGCGTGATATATTAACCTCACTGAACTGTATTCCCAACCCTGGGCTCAATAAATGTCAGGACTAGCTAGGATTCATAAATATGGACAGTCGCATACTACCGCACCACATGCCCTCAGTGTGAGAAGAGGCTACATTTATTGTGCCTGGAGTTAGGATTTGAATAACACAGTTTATTAAAGCTATTTTACTGGAACTTTAAGGGGGAACCAGCAGCTGTTCACTGATAAATAGTAAATATAGTAATATGGAGGTTTTTTACCAAAAGTAGCAAAGATTGCTCAGTGAGCATAGTAAATAAGGTAAAGCTGTGAACACTTTGAATAGGCTCCCATGTGCAAGAGAAGTTACAATAAAAAATAGGAATTTAGCTTGACCATTAACGGATAACTAACATGATTACAGCTTTTTCAACATTTACATTGCACAGTAAACAATCTGTATTGCTTTAGTAAATCAAACACAATTAATTTATTTTCTAAAGAAGCTTAAGCTTTGTACAGATGTTATGCAAACATTGTTTCGAAAAAAAAACAAGTAACAATATACATGCATTCCATATGAAGGACTAAATAGTGCATGGTTGCCTATATGTGATAAGGATGTGATCTTTGATGTAATTGCTAAGAGTCTGAGTATTTATGTAGATGTAAGTTATTCACCTGTCAATTTGGCTGAGATTCACCCATTTATTCATATGTAGATAAAGATTTTTCAATTCTGAATGCTGCGCAGTTTTGATAATTGTCCACTAGCTATCAGAACGAGTCTTGGTTTGAATATGCCTTGAAATGATCATTGTATGGGCATTCAAATGGCAGTGCATGAAAATATAGTTGAATTGATGGGAAAAAAATACAAAACTCAAAACACATACTTGAAACTACAACAAACAATAAACCTACATAGAATGCTGCCCATTCCTCCTGGGAATTGCTCCAAATCATAATTGTAGGCAATCCTGGAGGTCCACGGGGCCCTGGGTTGCCTGTCATCCCTATTCGTCCCATCGGCCCTGGATCACCCTTAAAACAAACAGCTATTAGAGGTATATAAATGTACATTTAAAACAATCTAAAGAACATTTCCAACCACATGTCACAGTATGCCTTGTTATATTATCCAAAGATAATTTACATTAAAATATTTTCACAGACATACATACCTTGTCTCCTTTAGGACCAGGAAGTCCAGGCCGACCTGGGCAACCCTGAAATATGCAGAAAATGTATTTTCAAAATTGTAAAAAAAAATAGCACTATAATATTGAAGTGCTCAGAGCACTTAAATCAGTTCCTACCAGAGATATAGCTGTTCTCCTTGAGATTGTATTTTAGGGCCTCATAGGTAAGTATGGTAGGGAACCATCTGTGATGGATGACAAGTCTTGCTCCTACTTTCTGCTCACTTTAAAGAGCACTCAAAACCCATCTTTTCAAACTACCCATCCTTCTCTCTCTCTTAGTATCCCTATAATCACCCACCATTCCATATGGCCCACTCCAATTATGTGGTGTTTCCCCCACCACTTATATTGTAAGTTATTTGGAACAGGGTCCTCTCCTCTTCACTGTTTTTAAAGAACTGAATGTCCTTTGGTACTGAAAAAAAATTATAGTTATTCTACAAAACAAACAGATTTACTTGCTTACTTGCTTTATTTAATTACTTACAGAACGGCCACGGGGTCCTGGATATCCACGGTCAGGTATCTTCTTTGGTTTTCTAATTGATGGCTGATTGTAAACTTTAAGACCTTTGGCATCTCCCGATCCCCCTACTGAGTAACTTTCTTTGGATGAGGTAGGTTGTAACATTGTGTTGGTTTTGTTCTCCTGCACTAGTACTGTCATAGCAGTTGGCACTGGGGTAGAAGACATGTTTGCTCTTGGTGTTGGCAGTGAGCTGAGTTTGTTGACGTTTTTGGTTAAGTCTATTATTTCTCCTGTGTATTTTTCCGTGGTCAGGTGTTCTGTAATCATAGAACTTTTCTCCTTTTTGTCTTTTGAGATGTTCTGTTTTGTGGGGTCCATCGTTTTATACTGATCCTCCTTCTTTGTAGGTTTCATACCAGGTACGAGGTGAGAGGTTTGACCTGGCACTGGTAGGAAGTTTTCATCCTTTAATGTACCTAAGTCTAGTTCATTGAGGTATTTGAGGTGAAGGCTGGGGTTTAGGGTCTGCTCTGTGACCACCCTATTTCCCTCCGACTCTCTCCTTGATGTGTTTGTCTGTTGGCCCTGAGGAGAAGAAATAACAAACTTTACACAAAGCAACATAGAATCGTAACAATCACTTCCACTGCCCAACCTTTTTTACAAGAACGGGTGTCCTCACTGGGACTTGACCCACTATTTGTATCCCTATTTTACTTTACCCCACAGTTTCCTCTCTGGTGGTACAAGTCTCTAGGACATCAAGTGAAGGCAAATAAGAAGGCTCCAGCCCTTACCAATTCTACCCTACATACCAAAAAACATTTTTCAACTGGGGCTCTCTTTCAAAAAAAAAAACATTCATCAAAATTAATGAATTCATGTGAGTTCTTAGATTGTTATCCCAGGTGAGGCCAAACAAAATTCCAATGTAACATTTTACAATCGGTCAAGGAGTGGGAAAACAAATCCATATTTTTTAGTCTTCAGGCTAAAATCTTCATCTCTTGGTAATTTGGAAGGTATGGCTGAAACTCTTAATTTACCGGAGGCTCATGGTCTGTCTTGTACAGTACTTAGTTTTACAGCCTCCCTGTTCCCTGTATTGGACTTGAAATGGAGTGGGAGGAAATAACACTGGATGCCAAATTGCCAGTCACATAATCAAAGCTTTTCTATTACCCCCAATGTGACAACACTGGAAATCATCACTGATACAAGAGGAGACAGAAGCAGTTCTTATTAAAGGGAATCCTCGGGTTTATTCTCCTTTAAAGCTACAAAGGACAACTATGCAGGGCAAAGCCTCGTCTGGTGAAATACTTATGTTATTATTTACGTAGGTCCCCCTATTACATGGTTCTGGTTAATCTAAATTAGGTTGTACAGAGAATGTATAATCAGCAATGTGATATTGCCAATGAAGCAATGCTTGTGAATATCAGTGGATGGGGCTGACATCAGAAATTTCTGGGCCTCATACCCCATGTTTAAAAGCAAATTTTCTTGATCAGGGCCTGTTACAGTTGAATACCCCAAGACATACTGATGAATTACCTGGTTTCCACAAACTGAACTTCATGGTTAAATGAAATATATTGGCAATACATGGTACAACTCACTTTAGATTTTGGATTTATATTCAAGCAAACAGGATAAAACAAGTAAAACAGTGAGTTTCTCTATTATACCTGAAATTAATAAAAAAACAAGTTGTTCCTTATCAATAGGATGGTGAACCAATCAGCAAAAAATAAAAAAAAACACATAATGCAAATATGACCAGTTATTGCTCAATTTCAATTTTTGTCTAATTGATCTTCTAATCAATAAGTTTATGGCTAGCTTAGGTGGCTGTATCTGAGACAATCGTGTTTAAGCTTCATTTGTCGGGTGGATGATATACCTGAACAAGCTGTAGAATAGTTAAGTGCTACATTGGTAAATACATAATGAATGCATATATATCCATATAAGAACTGACCTCATTTGCAGAAGAGAAGTCTATGTAGTGTAACACCAGGAGCAGTTTCATGGTCCTGTGTAACACAGAGGCCCCAGACATCTCTCGAACCAAAATCATCCAGGGACTCGGAGATCTTGTCCCAAAAACTTCCAGTCTACATTTCAGGCTCCAACCCAGCAGGTGTGGCCAGGCTCACACAACAAATTCTTATTTATTGCCCTCCTCTGCCTTTTACAAATACCCAGTAAAAACAACAACATTTGAAGTTTACCACCCCCACCCACACACCCCCTGCAGGGGATGGGTGGATGAAGACGTCCAAGGCTACCTGTGGATTCTATTAGGATGATGTCAGGTTGTAGAGGGAAGACAGAATAGACCTCAGAAGTGAACAGATGACGCCAGGGTGTGATTTCTTGTCCCCAGGCTGGCAGAAAGCAGAAAACAAAAAAAGATAAACACACTTTTCTGACTTCAGGCTAAATGTCAAACTGTTTTTTTTCCATTTTGACATGTTGTTATCTTTCATCACAAGAAAACATCAAAGACAGCTAAAATTTATAGCAGCCCCCCTCCTGTTAGTAGAGGACCTGCTGAAATCTGATGCATGCCAGCTCCTCTGATTTATGGTGATGTCTAGAGGCAGCTAAGCGGTTCACAAAAAGTGCCCTGTAAAAATAATATAATATAATTATTTTATAATATAAAATAATTATAATATTATAAAAATAATACAATTAAAATAAAACAAACTCAAAGGTCGCTATTTATAAAACAGGGAATCAGGCATCCCTTAAATATTTCCTTTTAGGAATCTTCTAGGCCCATGTGTTTCAACGCCAATAATTGTTTCCCACCTGGGAATGTTTGAGGGAATGTCAGATACTATGTATGCATGTATGTATGTATGCAGTGTAGGCTCTTGTTATATGATGCTGTGGAGCTTCAATTTATAAGCAACAAAAATATGCAGAAATAACTGCTTTACATCTATGCAGGCTTATCAGATGGGGTCCTGAGAATGCCAAATTACTCACTTTCCATTTCTGTGGCCCCAAATGATTGAGATAATTTCAAGTCACAGTTTTGGAACAATGATGATGCAGTGACGCCTCTGTACCACTATGTAGAGTGGAGTTAGTGATCCAATACACCAGCTTTCTAACAATTCATTTGGGCAACAAACGTATGTAGCCCAAGACCAGATTTGAAGAATCCGCAGTTATGTCTGAATGCCCTGGTTAGCTATGCTCTGTTCTTTTATTTATTAAACTTAGCATTTTTTGAAATTTCACACTTTTCAACTCTGAAGTGCACCAATACCAGTCAACAATATTTATGAATATTATTATTATTATTATTATTATTATTATTAATAATAATAATAATATTAATATTAAACAGGATTTATTTAGCACCAACAATGTTATGCAGCACTGGACATTAAATAGAGATTACAAATGACAGATGAATAGACAGTGACACAGGAGAGGACCCTGCCCCGAGGAACTTACAATCTAAGAAGTGGGGGAATTACCACACAATAGGAGGGGAAATATGTAGAGGCAGGAAGTAGTGACAGTTTCAAAAGATGGGTAGGCAAATTTCAAAAAATTTTGCATGCTTTTTTAAATTAGCAGAAAGTAGAAGCAGGCTGAATAGGACAAGGAAGACCATTCCAGAGAGTTGAGGCAGCTCTAAAAAAGTCTTGGAGCCATGCATTTGAGGAGGTTATGAGTGAGGAAGTCATTAGTAGGTTATTGGAGGAGCGGAGAGAGCGGCAGGGGGAGTATTTTTTTACCGAGTCAGAAATGTAAGTGGGACAATAACTGTGTAGGGATTTGAAGGCAAAGCACAGGAGCTTGAATTTGATTCTAAGGTGAAATAGAAGCCAATAAAGAGAACTACAAAGAGGTGCAACAGAAGAGGAGCGGAGGGAAGGATGGATGAGTCTGGCTGCAGCGAAACTTGAAAGGAGCGGTCAGACAGATAGGAAGCAAACCAAGAGAGAGCAGTGTCACTGATACCAATGGAGCGCATGATTTGTATTAGAAGGGGGTGATCAATAGTTCGGTTAGGGCAGGGGCCAGGGTGGATGAATGGGCATGGAGTAGATCAGAGGGAATTGGGTCAAGCGGACAGGTAGTAGATAGAGATGATGAGAGAACAGAGGCGACTTAATCCACAGTAACAGGGAAGAGGGGGGCCAGTGATGATTTACAGGTGGAAGGGGTGGATATGGTGGCCCCGTGAGCAGAGACATCATGTCTAATTTTGATTTTCAATTTTTTTGATTGATCAATTTTATTTCTAAACTAGGTGGCAATGTCTTGGGCAGAGAAGGTAGTTGTGGGGGGAGCAGGTGTGGGGTTTAGGAAGGAGTCAATTGTTGAGAAGAGGTTGCGTGGGTTGGAGGCTTGAGAGGAAATGACTGTGGAGAAATAATTTTGCTTGGTGACAGTGAGCTCTGTGTTAAAGTATTGTAGTCTGGCATTGTAGTCCATGAAGTCCGCGCTGATGCTAGATTTTCTCCACTTTTTCTCGCACTCAGCTGCATGAACTGTCTTTTGTAGATTTTTAGTGTGATTGTTTTGCCAGGGTTAGGGGTTAGCAGGACGGGGGTAGCAGAAAGTGGTAGGGGCAACTTTATCCAGGGCCAGAGAGAGAGTGTGACTGAACTAAGTGGAAGCTTTATCAGGAGATGTTTTTTTAGACAGGGTGGGGATTAGAGATGTAAGGCAGTTTGAGAATAGGTTGTGGTCAAGGATACGGATATCTCTCTTCCATTGAACAAGTCTGGGATATGGCAAAAGGTGCAAGAGTTTACTAGGTTGAAGGTGATAACGTTGTGATCAGAAAAGGGAGTTGTCAAGGTGGGTGAGTAGACAACAGCAACAATGAAGGGTAGGGGCAGAAAAAATGAATGGAGTGGACTTTAAAAGAGGTGAAAATGAGTGAGGGTGGGGTAGAAAGACTCTGTATGTACAGTTAGGTGAGAGAATGAGACTCACACCACCCCCTACTCTGTTGCCAGGTCTAGGGGTATGTGTAAAGTGCAGGCCTCCATAGGAGAGAGCAGCAGCAGAGGCAGAGTCTGAGGAGGAAAGCCAAGTTTCAGTGAGAGCCAGGAAGTTCTGAGACTTAGAAAGGAGAAGGTTGTGTATGGAGGTTAATTTGTTGCCAACAGATCTGGCATTCCATAGACTGCCAGAGAGAGGGGGTAAGAACCTATGGGTAGGGTGACTAGGGATGAGGTTAGGAGAAGGTAGTGTCTTGCTGAAAGTGTAGGGAAGAGAGAGGCTGTGTGGGGGACCAGGGTTGGGTGAGATGTCACCAGAGAGTATCAGTACAGAAAAAAGTGCAGGAGAACAGACTGAGAAAGCGGGAGAGTGAAGAAGCAGAGAGACAATGAGTTATCAGACTGGGGAAGAGAGGGAATAGAGCCAGCAAAGAGATTGCAGGGTGATTAATACATTTTAAAAGATACAATTGAGAGCCATAAGAGTACATTAACCCCCCCTAGTGTTCTAATTCTGTCTGTATTTCCACACAAAAAGTTACATTTTTTTGAATGGAAATTTATTTTACATTTTAGGCCTATAGTTCTTAGGCATACCTCACCGAAATATGTTTAATATTTAATAAATTTAATACATTTATAATAAACTTTAAATAAAAAAAACACAAAAATCTGTAAAAAAAAATAAAAAATAAACATGTAATATAACTGTACAGTAGCATGTATAATATATATATATATATATATATATATATATATATATATATTGTTTAGATATTTCTTTGTATTGGACTTAATACAGCTATTTTGGATTGAATCTAATACAAAATATTTTAATTTCCTGCCGCTCCTCCTGCCTGCACCAACGCATGCACAGACGTCACCGGGAAACCCCGGAGATTGTCTCCGCACATGCCTGGAGGAGATTGAAGAAAGAAGACGCGCAGGACGCCAGGGGACGACAACTGAACAAGGTAAGTGTTTTTTTTTATGTTTTAAGCGACCCTGAGTGTGACTCAGAAAAACCGGCACGGTAAATCCACTCGAGTCACACTCTGGATTACCGCTAGGGGGGTTAAACAATGTGGCAAACAGTCCATGAGAGCAGCTCCTGGAATACTGGTTGTAGTGAGGCCTATAAGCTTGTTGAGATCCACAAATGGGATAGGATCAGTCACAGAGATGGCTTGGTAAATTAGCAGTTCAGAATGGCAGCAGTAGAGGTTGTGTTGGAGTCCAGGTGGATGCTTAATGATGAATCAGTCCAAAGGCAAGAGATGGGAGTTGCAGAGTATAATTGTATGTCCAATTCTGTTCCAATTCCTGCTTCTATTCCCTGGATTAATTCCCATCGCACTTATAATTGGGCATGTGACCAGGCTCCCCACATGACCTTGCCTGTTGTTTAAATAGAGGTGCTTTAAACCTTAAATATGGATGGACTGATGGGAGTATCAAAATAAATTGGGATATCAGTTAAACCTGGGTAGGGGATGGGTTGGCAGGGCAATAAATATCAATGTGCACTCAGCTGGAACAAAGGGAAAGTGAACAGATAAATCTTTGGGGAGATTTTAGTTGGTGCAATAAATTCATCTGAATTAATTTATGTCACAGTGACGCTCTGCTCACTTAGCATTGTGCTGTCCCTGCTCTGCTCATCTTTTAGCTGAATTTCTCTCAGTTCTGTGATGAAGGCTCCTCACAGCTCCATTTGCTGGTTTTATTACTGCTGTATGTCAGGCTTGCTGACATTTCTACACTGTGTTTTTGCAGAATTCTCACTTACACCTCATGTGCACCCTGTGGCAAAGTACTTTTACTTTTTAGTAAACCCAAACTTAGAGCAGCTTTTCACAAGGTCAGCCCCTAAATCATTCTAATGCGAAAAGCATGTTCCGCAGGGCGGCACAAACTAAGGCCACATAGCAATAAAAACAATTCACCAATAAAACTAAACCATACAACAGCACACAGTCCTACAGCAGGTTCAGAGAAGAAACAAAAATTCCACAGCAACCATAATTTATGTGGTTTTGTTACCTATATCAGTCAGGTATATGAGTGGAAGATTTGTATGTCATCAAAGTGGCCAGTGTGATCAGTCCAGCAAAGCCGATTGGGCTTGGATCAGGTACAAAAGAGAAAGAAAAAAATGCTATGCCCCAGTGAACCTAGCTTCCTGTGCCATGATAAAGAACCAATGTGGGCAGGCAGAAAGATATCACACTTTACACTAACACCCAGTGATCTTAATACAGAGTAGCCAACAAAACAAATTATTGCTGGCTGAACATCAGATACTGATCAGATTCTCCCCTCCTAGTTCCAAGGCCTAGACAAACATTCCCTGGTAGGAAGTTGAGGATTAGTGGATAGACGAAAGAAAGAGGTTTGAGGATCAGTGTTCAAAGCAAATAGTAATTATGTATTTATGCAATATTGATCCATACATAATTATTAAGATGCATAAAATTGCCATTTCATCCCAAATCTTGTTATATAGTCATAAGGTTGGGATGTACATACTAGACATTAAATATCTCAGCACCATACATTAATAAATAACTACATACATAATATAGGACCTGTTGTGGTCACGTATGTGTCGACGGGTTTTGCCAAAAATTGGGTTCTTCAGGTTTGTTGTTTGAAAAACTGTATGGTCTCTATGTAGTGTAAGCAGAATAGAACAGTATATAAATTTTCTCATATTATCCAATCAGGACTTATTATATTTCATAATATTAAAGCAAAAAAAAATAAGGAATATACATTGCATATTCATATAGCTAATAAGACTGGTATTTGACTATAAACTTGCTGTTGATATGTAAAATTCTGTCCAAATAACATTGTCCAATGCATATTGGATGTTTATATTTCCAGTCTTTAGTATTAAAAAACATACTTGCTACTAATTGTATGATCCAAAGAAGTCTATAGCATATACCTTAGTATAACGTATAACATGGTACTTTGTCATAAATCAAACATTATAAAAACTATAGTTTCATATCTGATGTATTCATAAATAAATATTGGTATGATCATTTTTACCAATATATAGTAACGAGATAAACTTAAAAAGTATTTTATTCACATTTACCAGAGAAGAGTCCAATTAAAAAGATCAGAAAGGCAAATCAGGCTGCTGTTGTACAGTGAAAAATATTTTTTTGGTAAACAGTATTAGAGTTATGGATATTAATAATTAAATTATAATTAGTAAAGTAATGTTTAGGGTACCTATTCATATACGGTGCTAAACGGTTACATCTCAGTGGTGAGTGTCATATATAAACAAACTATCGCAGTCAGAGGAGAGGGGCCCAGTCAAAACAGACTCCCGTCTCTGTCCAACTAAGAGGTGATCTGCCCATTAGCGGCCAGCCAGGCATGAACTTTGATTTACAGTCTGTGCAGTATAGAATATCAATGGCAAGAATAAATTACCTAATCCTGGAGGTAAAAGCCTTATGTCTGCATATTGGATAGACTCACTTTTTCACATGGAAGTTTTCCAACATGTTGGAAAATCTCTGTGCAACCCATTGTCCCTGTTTCAACGAAGAAAAGGGAAGAAACATTCTATTTATCTGCATCTGTTCACTGTCAGAGTGCAGAAGTATATTGCATCAGATCCTAGTGGTGCACAGATGCAATATGTTATTACACATCCCCGACAAGCCTATTCCTAACTCATCTTATTGCTGTATGTCTCCAGCACCCCACAAGACAAATCAGATGGCTGATGTCTTGGAACCATAGTGGGATGTTGGTTCGGTATCTTTGATTGGGAGTTTAAACCAACAGCATGATTTGTTGTATATAATCATCCACCATGATTTGTGTATCCCTTTTGTCATCCCAGAAGCTCTTTGATAAAAAACAAAAAGACAAGACTCTGTAATCTATCCAAAAATTGTTAACCAAAATACCTAGATACAGATGGAAAACAGATTGCGAGCTTGCAGCTCCCACCTTGAGCAATGGGGATAGCTAGATGGAAAGATCCTAGCAATGGGACAGAAGATCAAGGACAATAGCCAAGCAAGAAGAAGATATATACTGTCAAAAATACAACACGGATGGTCCACGCTCAAATTTTACATCACCAAGGAAAACATTTGGCCGTTCATACGCCGTTCGTCACCAGTTTTTCCAAAAATAGGAAAAGTCAGTTTTATTGCAAATACAAAACTTCTGAATAACCAACAAAATTTCCAGGAATGTTCATACATGTTCTATACAGACATAAAACTTGGTGAGTTAGCTGTGCTGCTATGGTGATAATTCAATAAATTAGTAGGTTTTGTTTTTATTGTTTGTTTGTTTTTTACTGTTTTATCTAGCTATCATTTTCTCTGCAAATAATAATTTTATATATTTAAATCCCAACTCTAAACATAATTGTAATGTCCCCAGTACATTGATGGCCAGGGTAAAGAATAGACATTATTGTCCAGTGGGAAGAATGTTTCTGGTAGTCAGTGGAAAAAAACACATCTTAGATTGGTGGTCAGTGAGAGGTATACACCTCTTATATTGGTGGTAGGTGTAATGAATGAACCTTACATTGGTGGCCAATAGGACGATATTGGTGACCAGTGGCAAGATTACTTCTTACATTAGCAGTCACTTGAGAAAAATGCTTCTTACATTGATGGCCAGTGGGAGGAATACACTTCATATTGATGATCATTGGGAGGAATAATACACCTCATACTGATGATCAGTGGGAGGAATACACTTCATATTGATGATCATTGGGAGGAATAATACACCTCATACTGATGATCATTGGGAGGAATACACTTCATATTGATGATCAGTGGAAGGAATACTACTCATACTGATGATCAATGGGAGGAATACACCCCCTATTTATGATCAGTGGGAGGAATACACCTCATATTGATGATCAGTGGAAAGAATACTCCTCATATTGATGGCCAGCGGGAGGAATACCCCTTATATTGATTATCAGTGGGAGGAATACTCCTCATATTGATGGCTATTGGGACAAATACATCTCACAATTATGGTTAGTATAAGGTGTAAACCTCACATTGGTGAATAGTGGGAAAAATGTACATTACATTGGTGGTCAGTGAAAAACATTCTCTTTACATTGGCAGTCAGTGGGTAGAATGCCCCTACATTGGGGATCAGATCCACTGAACGGTGACAAATAAAATCCATCTAGCCGAGGTGTTTTGCTCTTCCTTAAAATCAAAAGACTAAATGCTGCACCATAATAGGAAACACAAAATACCCATTTACAAATATGGCTGCTTTTATGTACAATTACAAATTGTTTTGATAAAACAATAAATATAATAACTTTTTATATATTTACAAGTAATCAAACCTTTTAAATGAATATACATTTTTTTAGGCCTTGAAATGTATATTATTATTAGGCATATTAGGACTGGCGTTCACTCACGTCCTGAGCTCCAAATCACAGGACTGCAATCCTGGAATGTAATGGTCTCACAGACGGAGTATTTGCAGACCCTAGGGGAAACCCTCTTTAATCTCCTAATCAGGCATCTCTCCCTGGGGAAGGTCGCTAATGAATTCCATATAATATGGCTGTCAAAGCTCTCCTCTGTTAATGTACAGACACAGTTTTATCAGAATGGTCAGTGTATGACACTGACAGCCAAAAGCAGCTTTTAGGCATGTTAGGCAGCTGCCAAAGGGCTCCTCTACACAGGGCAGTTTTTGCTGGGTTTAAAATGTAATCATATAGGCATATAAGTCCCAAACAAACACTCACAGCTTTCACTCTCAGGGCTTGTGCTTTTCACTGTGACCCAGAGCCTTAACATCCAAAACTCTGCTGTCTGGTTAGCACACCTGAATACTCACTTTTCCTCAGGCCTCTCCCCAGGTCATCTCCTCAGGCCTCTACTTAGGCCTCTCTACAGGCTTTCCCCTTCTTTTTGAGGCCTCTCCACAGCCCTCTCCTCAGGCCCCCTTCGCAGGTTCTTTTCCCCTGCCCTCGGCTCACATCCTTTCCTCAGACCCCTCTCTCCAGGCCTCAGGTCCTCAGGCCTCCCCCCAAGCCCCCCACTCAGACCTTCTGCCCAGGCCCTCATCTCAGATTCTCTCTTCAGATCCTCTCCACAGGCCTCTCCCCTGGTCCTCTTCTCAGGTTCTGTCTTCAGACCTTCTCCTCAGGCTTCTCCCCAGGCCCTCTCTACAGACCTTCCACAAGGCCCTCTACATGGGCTCTCTCCTCGGCCTTTCCTAAGACCCTCTCTTCAGGCCTCTCCATAAGCCCTTCCTTCAGATCCCATCTGCAGGCCTCTTAGGCCTTAACACAAGCCTCCCCCAGGCCTTTCCCCAGGCCCTCCCCTCAGATTTTCTCTTCAGACCTCCCTACCGGCTCTCCCCTTCAGCCTCTCCTAAGGCCCTTTCCTCAGGCCTGTCTCTCTGACCTACACCCTGCCCCAGGCCGTAACTTCCTCCAAACTCCAACAAATTCATTTTATTGGGATGGGGTGCTTGGACCACTTACTCCATCCAACACACTCTGGATCTGGATTGCAAATAAATCTGTTCATTCCATGAACCACAGCCACATCCAGGTCCTTTAACCTCTCTCCCAGGTAGAACTGAGAAAGATGTCGCAAAATGCTCACTAAATTTGGCCTTGCATAGGTCGGAATGCTATGAGACCTTCAAAAATATTTTGCTTCCATTGTTTAGATTTTGCTTGCTACCCGAGGGCCATGTCCCTGCCAAATCACCAGGATTACAATAAGACAGCTCCTGGAATCACTCCTTTAATAAGGAGACCAGGAACATCACTGCCCCAATGCTAGCAATTCAGGGCCAGTGAGGAATCTTCGGAGACTAATGGAAGACTCTCCCACATGGCATTGGGGATGTATCTCTAATGGCAAAGATGCCATGCGATATGGGCATCAGGGGAATTTAGACATTTAAAGTTCTCTGCCCAGTGGATATGTGATTAATCACAGTTATTATTGGAGTATTACAACTCCTGTTGGGTCATATTGCTATCCTGTGCTTCGTTCAGCTAGATATACAATATTAATATGGTGAACCCAGCAAATGATCGAAACCTAATAGGGAAATGACCATTGTCTTACTGGCTTTCACTACTCAATATCAAATAGATTTTTGAAGAGACCTAATTGAAAGTTAATGAATGTCTAGGCTCCATAACATAAAAAAAATAAAATATAACATAAAATATTTTTTTTTTTGCTTTGTTTGTGATGAACTCAAAGTGAGGATTTTATACAGTAACTGACACCATGCTGTCCAATAATCTGATCAGAACGGCCCACATGCGCAGGAGAGAGATGCCTGTGCTTAAGTGAGGAACAGCATTTAACCCCTTTGGACTTTCAAGCTTGTCTGAAAACTGTACCTTTGCATGCTTGCTACAACAATATTTGAAATACCTGGGCTCAGCAAAAGGAAGACTTAGTCCTGTCCGTGCTTTCTATTACATCACAGCAGAATTGTATGAAATTACTTATCTCCTCTGGGATCAAATCTACCTTTTACATCGAATCTTTAATTGTATACATACTCCCATATGTGTCTTCAACTGTGTATACAGTTGCCACTACAAACAAATCTTTCTATATATTATTAATCTCATCCCTGCACCCTTATGTCTTGATCTGCTTTCACCAATAATACAAACCGCAAGGCTTGTATATCACCATATCCCTGAAAAAGCCGATCTGTGTCGAAACGCGTCGGATCTTATACAGCTTGTAACACAGTTTTACATATTCTTTCTTGACTGATTGAATGTGTTATATTGATAGAAGCATATCTGTATAGCACTAAACTAAACCATATCCTGTGAACTACTTAACAGAAATGGTCACTGATTTGTATATATGTATTTTCACTACTTGTACTTAACACATAAATTAATTTTGGAAACAAAAGCGTGAGCCACAAACCTCTCTCCTTTTCTTTCTCCTATTATCTAATAATCGGTTGAGACAAACATCTGTCCTAATTGCATTTATTAAAATAATGTACCTGTTCCTACTTACATACAAATTCAACTTAACAACAACCCTACAGTCCCTATCTCGTATGTAGCCCAGAGACTACCTGTATATGGGCCAATTGCCCCCATCTGGATCTGTAGTCAATAAAAAGAATGGCCATTCCAGATCAGTGATTTATGATCAAAATTGATTAATAATTGATTCCATGTTTTTTTCAAATCAAGCATCCCCCTAATGAAGACAAAGTAACACAAGGCTGACAGCCTTTCTCTTAATAAAAACTAATAAATTCTTTGCACTGCCCAAAATTGATGAATTAAATAGTTTTGGAAGATAGGCTTTTGACTCTTACAAGTGAAATGTCCACAGTTATCTCAGTGGGGTCACTCCTTTCATTTCCTGTGGTACATTATACAAGAAACATAATTTTAGATTGAAAAACACACAACAAGCCTACCAGTGCAGAGTCCAAAGTGTGTTTTAGGTTTGCAGTAGCTGGGAGAAAAAAGTGTGCATTGGGCTAAAGAACCCATGAAGAATTAGTGTGCCAGACTGCAGTGGTACCTAGTGTGCCCTGCAGGTAGCAATGCTCTATATTCCCTCCCGTCTCAATCCCATATTTAACTTTCATCTGGTGTGGAACGTATCATTATAAAGCCAGACGTAATGAACATAGGCCAGATATTTAAAAGAAAAAAAAACAGTTTTCATTTTTGAATCCATACATAAATAGTTTTATTTATCCCAGAGTCGTTGCTCAAACAGGAATATGACCAACATCAGCATTATTTTGTTAATGACTCTGAGGGAAAACAAGTGGTGATGACATAATGCTGTAGACAGATATATGACAGGGGCAGTTCCTGCCTGTGGCTCTAGTCCCAGACGGGGAGCTTTACTCTCTGAATCAGGACCCAGCTGGGGAGCCCATTAACAAGGTCTCATGCTGAAACTGCAGCACGAAAGGCCAATTTAGAAGCACTTTGTTTTCCAAATTCCAAGTTTACTCACTGCATTGGCTTAAGGCATTCCATCACCGAAGAGGAGCTGCATGCAAAGGTTGTTGATCTTTTTTTAACTGCCTGTGTACTGCCCACCGCCCATGTATGGCCACATGGTAAGCTTCGTAAGACTGGATTACACATGTGTTCATGTTCAATCATACAAGTGTGCAAGTCTCATACCTTATAGATAAATATCCCATGACTACAGAGGGTGCAGCAGAGGATAGGGGGATAAAACCATTTGCCATATACACGTATAGAAATTTATACCAGTTTCCTGAAAAATAATCATTTCTCCAAACAATGTTTAAGGACCATACAGGGCATGACTGTTGGTCTGTGATATTCTTTCTTACTGATGTTTCAATGAACAATTTTTCTTCATGGTATGCAATTTCTACATATATGCAGTTCACATGTAGGCTACAAGTAACACCCAAAGCAAAAAGGCCCCAAGAGTGGGGAGACCAACCCGATCATGAGATATGAATTGCTTCAGAAGCACAGGAGTCCTTTAGAGTCCCTGTCCTACTGGAGTGCGCAAGGCTCCTGCCTCTTCTGCCCACTCCTTGGTCTGGTCCTGTAATTATATGAATCAAGACACAAAAGACATACCAGCCACCCAACTCATCCATTCGCAGTAGAAGATAGGGATGAATTCATGTTTGTGTGTCTAACAAATTTACAGAGAAAGGAAAAGCAGCAGCCGTCACCTAGGCTAGGCAAAAGCAGGAACACTTGGCCTCTCTGTTCATCCATGTAGCCAGCACACTGGCACCTATAGATGTCTTTATATTTATTTTCCGCACTGCTGACCCAAAGAAAACCTGTGAGTAAAGGCAGAGGCTGCCATTGTTCACTCTATTTTACACCAAGGCAGGAGGTGAGGGAAGGTTTTCTAAGGGAGAAACTTGCTCCACAGACTCTTCCAAAGACTTCCAAAGGGCCATAGAGACCAGAGACAATCCCAAAGAAGTCTATAGAGCTGTAATGTGCTAGTATGACTGGGTCAGTGAAGACTGTGGCATTTAGTTTAACAAACACAGGAACCACGGCTGTCAGACTTTGGTATATATGCATTTAAGAAGTGAGAGAGTTGGTTAGCTTAACCAATGGGGAGGAGGCAAATATGATAACTGCACTTTGTCTTAAGGTTCAATAATTCCCAGTCACTGCTGCCCTAATTTTTTCTTTATTGGGCTGTAGTGGGTAGAAGTTACAGTATTTATGTCTCCCCCAAGGCAGTGGTTCACTAACATTAAGAAGTGGTAACAGCACCGCATCCTCACTGCCAGCCTGAACATAGTCTGAAGGTATTTACAGACATCATAGAAAGTTTTTCTGATCTGGACATAATATGGGCACCACACCTCACTGACCACCATTATTGGGCCATACATCTTTCCAGCTCCAACTTTCCAAAAAGACAGATATTTTGCATTATAAAAAAAACATTTTTAAGTACCTGGATGTTCTTGTCTTTTAGGTTCTTCTCTAACAAGGAGAATATTTTTTGTTTGACCATCTATTCAGATATTTAAAATTTTTCTAGGTGCCTTGTTAAATATTTGTCTTCGTCCTGTCTCCTCCACTACATACCTCTTGCACAGATGACTGAGCGCTGTCGTACCTCCGTCTCTGTCCTTCAGCCGTTGTTTCTCCAGCTGCAAACTGTACAAGAAAAAGACAAAATAAGTCAGGAGGTAGAATAAAGCCCCAGACAAGCGCAGACCCCCAAAGGCCCCCTGTAAATAACAGAAATGTCTGAAAATGACATAATGTTAACAGGTGTCACAGGTGTGCGTTGGAATCTGAGAGGCGAGAGCTCGAGATGATTGACAATTTCAGGGTCATCAAGATGCAGTTATGTCAGAAAAAATAGAACACTAAACACAGAACAGTAAGGGGCATCAGAAAGGAATTCTGGAAATAAAGTAAACTTTATTTTTGTGCAGTAAATTTGACTGAAGGAAACCTAAAAGGATTTCAATTTAATAAAATAAAACATACACATAATGTGGATCTTATGTTAGGAAAATTACCACTCAATAAATAAAAAATAAACTGACCTTTTACGTCACATCTGTCACTAACAGTTAGACAGGTGACAATTGAACATGTATCCAGTAGCTGCTTCACCTCCTCCCTCATAAACAATTCTGAAAAAACAATGAGCCCCTGTAATCTTTTCCCACTACTGCTCTGGTCATTATAGTGTAGGGGACTGCCTTTTTCTATCTGCTAGCTGAGTTGTAACTTTGAAAATAGCAAAAAGAAATGTTTCTAAGATAGTGGCCTTAGAAACCCCAGCAGGTTATATAAGTAAATGCAGGAAGTGCAGGGGCAGAGATGAGAACATGTGCTTAGCCTGGTTATCTCTGCTGGTCTGCACCTGCATTTACATAACCCCCCATAACAGGGCTACAATAGCTATTTTCAATTTGAATGAATTCAGTAAGCAGAATCTCTGAGTTTGAAAGAAAAAACTCTGATAATAGACAAAACATCAAGCACAAGGAAGTTTAATTCCTTACCTTGGACAATGGGATTGAGTGCTGTCCGTGTTTGTTCCGGGAGCAGTTAAGGGAATGTTCAGCAGTAAAGCTGCTCAGACAGGACTGGTTGTAATTTCGGCAGTAATCCCTTGCTGCTCCAGGATCTCCCATCACAAAAATGAGCTGCTGCAAAGATCCCTGAAAAAATGTGCAAATTTTCAAGAGCAAAAAATGGAACATCATAGATTGGACCATTTTCTGAAATAATACTTGTGGTAGTGTAGACAAAATCTAGAGCCATAACAGACCATGAGAGTTCCATGGGACCCAGAGTGCTTTGAACACAGTGACCTGTGCAGGTGGTAGCAACAGTGAACAAATACATACAGACAAAATTCAAGTATTGAATGAATTCAAGTATGAATTTGGGGAACCTTAATTGCTATAAATAATAAATATTATTCTGTATTATTAGAATAGAGATGACAATGACAATGTATGACTGCACATACATTGGTAGTATGACAAGGATTCTATGACTAATTGCCTTCCTAAAAAGGGGCATATTGAGGTTTGATTTAGTACCTTTGCAATAATTAATCTGCTCAGAGTTTTTTTTTACTTGTCTAATGAGCAAAATGAGCATGCTTATTGCAATTGATGAGTTTTCATACTACCACTGGGGCAAGATAAAATGGAAAAAAAATGTATTTTCCACTGCTGCCATTTTAGCAATGAGGTCATAAATGCTGGTAGTAATTAAACCAGGGTTGCATTGTTGCACTAAGTTTAACCCCACGGTCGTCTTACTTTAGACAAAGCAGAGAACTGATGTCATTTTATAGTGTATTTTTTTTTCATTTAGCCTTCCGCAACATTCCTCAGACAAGCTCACACTGTTCAGGACTGCAGAGAATGTAAATATAATTATAAAAGAGGAAGTTCTTTCTGTATTGTGCTATTGTAAAGAATGTGTGTGTCCTTGTAGATACCCCCATTAAACATGATCAGACAAATCGGATAGTACAGAAGCTGTACTTATTACACTACCATTATGTTAAGTCTTCTGTTTTGAGAGGACGAATGATAACCCAAAATTACCTTTTACTAATAGTAGGATATGAACATCAGAATAGTCCAGGTGACTGTCACTCATAGCAAACATTAAAACTATATATATACAATGTTACATACAATGGTATATACAAAGGTTGGATAGAGTAGGGAATGGTTGGAACCCATGCCATTTTAGCTGTAGGTGGGTAACCTTGGCTACAAACATTGGGTCTGATTTAATAAAGCTTTCCAAGACTAGAGATGATAAACTATAATGGGAGAATGTGAGTGATCCAACAAACCTGGAGATTATTTCTTAAAATTATTTCCTACTATCTGGCAAATGTTTTCAATGCTTGAGCAAATCCATTCCAGGTTTGCTGGATCACAAGGTTCCCCAATGATAGTCTATCTCTTCTAGTCTTGAAAATCCTGTGTTTTAGATTCTGCTTTTGTAAAGAGAGTTTATTTTTAGTGTGATATCCCTGTGGCAGTTACAAACACCAAAAAGGTGCCCCAAAGGAACATTCCAGGCAGAATTTACAAAGTACCTGGATGAAACACCGCACATTTTTTATGTAAAGCAGTTCAATAAATTTGGTGACTGATGAAGAAAATTAAGTAAAAGGACAAGTTTTTGTAGTCAATGTTACAAGGGCATTGAAAATTAGTGCTTACACTAAAATATAACAAACTTTGAGTGAACCTGCAATATATATATAGTTATAGTCTTCCTTAAACACCTCTTTACAAGGGTGACTACAAATAAATTAAACCATTCCTAATTACCTTAAAGGGGACTTCATATGGCTCAATAAGCCCCCCAAGCATCAAAATCCCGTCCGTCCTGACTCCAAGTCCGAAGAAGTTTGACCATGGTAATGTCTCCACCAGCTTACAGTCCACATATAGTGTAACACCTTTGGCAGAGATTGAAAGGGCTGCACGGTGCCATCTTCCATCAGTTAGAGGGGAAACTGGAAACCTGGTAAGAGAGAAGATATGAGTATTAAACCTGGATGAATGATTAGTGTTTTTGATTCACACAGCAAAATAAAGTATCCTGCGAAGACCAAAGTTAAGTAACTGAAGGAATATAAACAATAATATCAACTAAATGAAAGAATAGAATGAAAAATAATGCTGCAAGAATGTCAATATTTAAAGCCTAACTCTAAGCACAAAACCAAAAAAAATATATTGTATGTATAACCACAAGAAAAATATAAATCTAGTTTGTGTGGACAAAACACCTGTAGAAACACTATATACACCAGATAATACTATATAAAAGTAGTGGTGGCATCACCAATGTACTGAACAGTTGTGTAAAGAGTCTCTTTTACTGCAGACTGCTTACAGAGAATTACAGAGAAAAGATATAGGACCAGACAACCTGCATAAGGAGAAAGTGCAGCAGTGATTGGTCTTTATTGCAGGAAACTACTGCAGTTGTCTGTTGGATTAAAGCAAACATATGATAAAAATACACAGATTATAGAAATACAAACAACTTATATTTTGACAACATTTTCTTGCATGTTCTTGAAACAAATGATTCTATATTTAAAAAACTAAATAGCTGCACAAGCATTTTTTCTTTACAAACTTTTGTTTATGACCTTTTTTCATTTTTTCCATAATATTCCATTTTTTCCAACGTCCTTTATGTAAAAATAAAGCTCACTCCTGGGTATCCAGGGTAACAGTCATATGGCCTCTCTATCCTAGAGAAAGACATACACAGGCACAATGTGCATATTGAAAGGAAATTTAGAAAATTCCCAGGCCACCAGTCCTTCTGGTAACCCAAAAAATGTATTATCTACTATTTGCGTTTAAATTCCTTAACTTTTTCTGATATATGAATTGCTTAGCAACCTCTCCCTAGTCCATGTGTGTTATCTCCAGTGTCCAGTCCATCACATAAGTGCTAAGCCTTTATATCCATTTCCCAGAACATTTTTTACCTCCACATCACCCAATTTTACTTCTGTGGGTGATAACCCCTAAACACCAAAAAAATCAGAGCATGTGCTTTAACCCTACAGCACCTAGGCCCGAATGTATCTGTATTAACCCATCACTTATGGTTCGCCAGCATATGCATTAACTCCTCTGCACCCTTTAAATTCCGAATCTGCATTAATCACCTAGTGTCAAGTTAATGTTTGTTAACCCTTGAGTGCTATTGTCAAAAACCATGCTTCTAGTTAACTCCTTATCATACTATATGTATATATACTCAGTATGTTTTCCAAACCCTAGCTCTTGTATGAACAGAGGAATTTAAAATATTAGTGAATGTCACAAGTGTCAGGGTTTCATATGTTATCCTAAATATAAATCCAATAGCAAAAAAATACAGCACGAAATGGACTGCACCTACTCTTTAAATGATGCCTTCATGAATGGGTACACATTGGCTTGCTTAAAAAAAAAAAAAAAAGCGTATTTAGTGTGTTGTTTTTCAGGAAATCTGACAGCTGGTCCCTACTTTCTAGATTGCCTTTTACAAACCACTTTACAACCAACTACACCATATGTATAAAGGGATACCTAAATCAAGAACAAAACTTTCAGGCAGTTAGCATGGTGCATTTAATATGGCCAGTGTAATTATTTGGTATTCGTTATTTTTATAAAATGGCCCATCTACCTGAAGATACAACACGTGCTCACAATGTTCACAGTTTTCCAATATGCTAAAATAATATTTTGTTGGGTAAAATGTTGCAGTATCCAGAGTACATCTGGAGTACAGGCTTCTAAAATTTATGTATTGAATATGATATGAAGTTTACACACTTTATAAATAGATTCTGTAATTGGTGCTTAGCTTGATTCTCCTTATGCTCTGAGAGACTGGGGAAGTTACTCTTTTATCAGTGAAGCTGAGTGATCCAGCAAACCTGTAATGGATCTGGTCCAGGATAGAAAACATTTGCTAAGAAATAGAAAATTATTTTAAATAAATTCATTTCAGGTTTGCTGGATCACTTAGGTTCATTGATGAAACTGCATCTTCGCCAGCCTTGGAGAGCCATATTAAATGAGGCCCACTGTACAGTGCACAATAACATTATTATAGTGGAGCCTGTTGGATATTTTTGGTAGAGTGACCCTTTAACAAAGATAGGTCTCACAAAAGAACTATAATAACAATATGGTCTTACTCATAGTATCCCCGGCGGCTGGAGCGGAAAGTCAAGGTGTTGGGGTTCATCCGAATCTGGAAAAGAATCTCTCCAAGTAGACTCAGGATGGTGATGAGACTTGTGTCTTCCTGAAGAGGCGATTGAAACTTGATCAACACGGAAAGCTCATCTGCAAAACTAAGGAAAGGGAATAAAAGCAGAACAAAATCAACAGGACTATTACAAAGCAGAAACATGACAAAGAACAGTGCACAAATCACACTAAACATAGCAACCAATTGTAATGGGAAGGTTTTCTGGTGCTACTACTAAAGAGCTACCTAAGAGTGAATCTTGTTGATGCCCAACAGGCCATGAAAAAGAAAGCAGCTGGTAATGTACAAATATATTATCATAATAAAAAGTGCATGTTTTTTATAGTATAATGTAACAAGGATGTTTGGTCCTAATGATCTGATTTGTTGAGATCAGTGTATAGTTGTTCAATTACAGATATCATATGATTGAGTAGTGATGGTGACAGCTTTCTCCCTGCCTGACTCTTCCTGGTTAGATGATATGAAAATGAGTCGTGATCTTACTGTTGAAGGTGTTGTTGCTTTGGACCATTGTACGCATCATTCCTTGCACTTGTCGGTCCCACAAATACTAGCAACTTGTTACACCAACCAAAATGCATTTTGGGTTGGGCATGGAAGTTAGGCATGGACCTAACAAGAACAAATGTAACATTTGTATGATGTTTTATACCTGTCACCAAATGCCACCCTGGTGGAAATGCTGAGAGTGGAGTATTGCCCCAAACGTAAAGAAAGACAAGAATCTTCTGAAGTAAGTGAGATGTTAACAAGTTCAGCTGCATACAAGGTGAGGTGTTCCAGAACGTTAATCTCATCTGTAAAGATACACAAAACACATAATGAACATGACCAGGGTAGCTCAGACCTTGTCCCCACCCCCCTTACTTTTAAATTTGTTGATGCTTACCAGACCCACCCTTCCCCCTTAACACCAATTTTACTTCTTAAAACACATTGACACCTCACTGGACTTAAAATGGCTGGCAGGCATCAGTTTATTTAAAACAACAAATTTTATTTACCTATTTACAAAATAACATAAACAACATTTTATTAACTTTAACTAGCAAACATACATTAAACATAACATAAATAATTCAACAATTTAACCCCAAACGACATACACATTCCAAACCAAACACGACAAGGCTGCAGGTGTTGGAAGGCAAAGTCCCCACCAAACCAGATTTCTAATTTCTGCAATATTCTTCTTTTACCAGCAGATGGCAATAGAAAACCTCATGTCATGAATTAGTTGTAGGCTTTTTTAAAGGTGTGATGGGCATGGTAGCATCTTTATTTTTTACATTGGCAAAATGCAAAACTGATCAATTAATAGGAACGTTTTATCATTAATTAATGCAGTGGCAGCACAGTGGTTTAGAGGTTCGTGCTCTGGGCTTTGCAGCGCCAGGTCCCAGGTTTGAATCACAGCTAGCACACTATCTGCATGGAGTTTGCATGTTCTCCCCATGTTTGAGTTAGTTTCCCCCCACATTCCAAAAACATGCAGTTAGGTTAATTGGTTATCCCCCAAAATTGACTTTGGACTGTATTATAGACATATGGCTATGGTAGGGACTTTGTACAGCGCTGTGTAAAATGATAGCGCTATATAAATACTGTGTAATAATATTGCAGTCTCAAACATAAAGTACAGAACTAGCCAAACATTTAGCAAAGAAAACAGCAATTATGGCAACATGGAGAAGGAAATCATGAACCTCAATCACTTTGTAATTTCTTTATCCATTTGCCTCAAAAAAAAAAAAAAAATATTTCAACAACATCTTTTCATAAGATATGTGGTAAATACATGTTTTATACATTTTTTCTATAAAGTCTCCTTTGGATAGACATTCAAATGCCCAAAGACTTCTGCTGGACATCACACAGCTTTGACTTGTGTCTCTGTACATTTTTTCCATCACTACTTTCCAGCAGTTACGCAAATAGTTATGTAGGGTGGTGAGGAGGGGTGTAGAGAGGTACCCCCTGAAGATTTGAGGGTGATGTGTGAGGAGTAATAGGGCTGTGCTAGGGGATTCACTAGTCAAATTTGCTAGCCAGTTCAAGGGCATATTGCATGTTAGGAAAAACAAAATGCTGATAAAAAAACTGCAAATAAACATTCAAAACAGTTGTTTTTCAACCACTTTGAGGCTGTTCATGAATCATCATTAGTAATCAAACACAGCAGATCACTAACAAGGGCTACTGTTAAAAAATTGTATATTATTGAGCTGAGCGTCTAAATGTTTCAAATTACAAAACCTTTGACAATTATTCAACTCACATGGCTTCACTGGCCTTGTAAAGCTTTCTGTATCTGCAAAGCATAGCTAGAAAATTACTCTTCTATTCATTACTCAACACCAAATTAACTTTACAATTTACTAGTAATTAGTTCCATAGCAAATCTCCAATGGGTATTTAGCTAATGATACATAAAGTTTACCGGAAATATTTGCCAATCTGCCACAAAAGAGATTCATATTTTTGACCCCTTATCATGCCCTCCAGTTAGTAAGTGAACATAATCCATTCAAGATTTTTCCTTTTGGTAACTGGCAGATAGCACAGGACATTATGGGGGAACATTCCCCATATTATTTGATGTTAGTTGCTTGATGATGAAATAAAGAGTGGAGAGTCTGTGCTTTGGTCCAAGGGTCCACTTACTGGTCTATTTAGTTTTTGAATATATGCCAATGAAGCAGATTCTCAACAAATCACAGGTATGCCTAAATCCACTCATCATTATTTTTTGGAAAATGGCATTTACAGACTCAGCACAGCAGAAGGTGCAGATTTATTGTCCTGGAATATGTACTTTATATCTGTTTCATCCATGGTAACAATTTAATTAATTTCAATCAAATGTAACTTTGCCAAATTTAACTACAAAATAAAACCCAAGAGGAGGGGATATTTTGGCAATCGACATTGCCATTAAATCCTTGGCAGTTCATATTATTAGTTTGAAAAAGCATTAATGTTCTGGAACACTGAGACACTTTATTCATGACTAAAAATGATTCCTGATAAAGCATTTTGAAAAAGACATTAAAACTACAGGATAACTAGATCTAAAGAATCACTGCCACTCATCAAAGAAGATTAGGAGGCCTCCAAATGGACTTATGTCACCACCATTCAGGGAGTCAAATTTTACCAACATCTCACTTTGTGACACTCAGTAAAATTTTTTTCAATAAGGTCTTTAAAAATTCCCCAGGCAGCTTAGCTGAGAGGCAGCGGTGAATGGCTGATGTAATCACTAAGAATTGCGGCAGCTGAGCAAAAGGCTGCCTACAGGCTAGAGTTGTCAGTCAGTTGATCTGGTAGTTTTTGGATCGACAATCTCATGTTTAAACAACAAGGCAGATGATCAATAGCTGGCCACTTTTTGGGGCATCATTGAATCAACGACTACCAATTCCTTCCTAAAGCCTACATCAGGGCAAAAAAAATTTGGAATGTATTCTGCATACAAATCTGCTTTATTTGCATCGAATACCTTAGCAAATACAGTAATTCTCTTGTAAACGTAGCCCTGACAATACCATTGAGCCTGCTCAGAAATCAGAGCTGTGGAGAGGACCCAACAGGTCAACCTACTACACATTCCCAGGGGTGTATACAAAATAAATCACACTAAAATAAGGGAAAGGACAGCAGCAACTGTCTTTAATATGAGAAGATCCTGCACAATCATGTTTTCGAGTCAATGTTTTACATTGCATTAATGCACAGATTCAGAAGAAGTACACAAAGAACAACATTAATAAAGCATACAAAGAATGTACATATATCTTGTATTTAAACAATATTTGCTCGTCACAGAGTTCAACTGTAAAGCAAAACTAAGGGAAACACTTCAGTTGGTGCCATAGTATACAAGCATCTTGTATATTATCGCAAACGTACATCTGGGTGTGCTCTTCTGCAGCTCTGGTGGTTCCATATTTTCCTTTATCCCTGTCTGTGTCTCTGCCCACCCAAGTAGGGACAGAAATTGAGCTTTTAATATGTTCTATCTTTTAATATTCTGTCTTAAACCTATTAAAAAATAGGTCTGGGCATTTACTCATTACATTCACTTGTGAGTAATAGGGAATCTTAGATTTTCTTAGTTTATCTTAGAAGCTTTTGACAACCACTAACAAGTGTGGAGTTTATTCTGGTTTGTCTGCACTTTTCCCAGTACAAATCTTTCTGCATATTTGTCCTGACAGTGGGGAGGCCACAGGCAAGATGTTCCCAGCATACATCGCTGGACATCAATCAACCTGAAAGATGTTTAGTGTGAGCCCAGCTGTGCAGCACAGACACCTGTACAGAAGGATGAGCGCAAAGCACATAGAGGTCAAACTCAGGCGCTGAACTCGGCTAATCGAATGAAAAGAAGGCAGTAAATCATAACCCAGATTAGGGCTAGTAAGGAGGTTTTTACTGCGGGATTCTTAACATTTACTGCATGCTATCCATACTTTAACTGCATACCCTTTTTTTATTTTCCCAATTTTTTAAATTCACCTCCAGGCTCCATAGTGTATTAGAAAGACACCATAAAGCTGCGTACACACCTGCAATTTTTCTCGTTGGAAAGGATCTTTCACGATCCTTTCCAACGAGAAAAGACTGCACGATGCATGAACGATGCTGTACATACAGCACCGTTCATGCTCTATGGAGAGGGGAGGGGGAGAGCGACGGAGCGGCACCCTGCTGCGCGCTCTCCCCTTCCCTTTCATTAGGATCGGTCGTCGTCCATCGTCCATGGATCCGCCAGGACGGTCGTCGGACGATGGACGACGACCGACTGTACACACGGCAGATTTTCGCCCGATAATTGGCCGATACCGATTATCGGGCGAGAAAAATTTGCCGTGTGTACGCAGCTTAAGCCAACAAGTCACACGTAATTGAGCTGTTACATAACTTCCCTGTGTTCCCATACCACCTTGTTCCCCTGCTGAAATCTCCAATAATTGCTGGTTTGGGAGAGCATGTTGCTCTCTCCCCTTTCATTCACCAGTGTCATGTACTATCATAGTAGGATTAGATGGGAATTTTTGGAAAGCAGAAATACACAGTGATTGAAAAACTACCCCATACACATTCCTAAATCAATCATGTTGATAGGTGTGGAGTTCAATCTGAACATTTCAAATTGTTCAGCTCTCTGACCTCTCATGCCTTTTAGTTCCCTGCCTCTCCATAAAGGCATATGGTTCCTACTGTAATGCAGGTATGCTGAGAAATGTATTCTGCAGTCTATAGTACTTCTGCATATGAATAACTCTTTCACTGGCTGAATTCAGGGAAGAGATATAGTGCAGGATATAGTGCAGTGTGCAAGCACATTTGCCCATAAAACAGATATCATGTCCACTCCTTTTATGGTTTGCATTTACTTATCAACCTGATTGCTATTAGAATGTGTGTTGTTCAATAATGGGTTGAGTTGGGCTTTAGGAAAAAAAACTTGTAACCTTTTCCTTCAAAACATTTTCTCTGAAGTTGTGTGGTATTGCTTTGACCAAGTCATATTGCACACAAACAGTCCTGATGTGAAAGACACCTAGAAAAATGTTAGTAAATCACTTATCTACTAAAACTGTACTCTACTGTGTAAGCAAATGTATTCATTGGAATTCCTGACTCTGCTAAAGCTGACCTTATGGTTTGATTTCATTTGATAATAATGCAATTAATTAGTACAATTACTTCAACAATTAAATGAACTGTTAATACTTTCTGGTACATTTCAATATTATTTTATAGCTATTGTATAATCAGACTTTGATGTGTGTGGGCAATTTTACCTTAACTTTACATATGTAAAATTTATATAAAATATAAATACATTGTAAATATGTAATTTTGGGTCCTATTTACTACAAAAGATTGGTTATATTTATATTATGACCCAAATGGGATCACAGAAATCCGGAAAATTGAATTTGTTTTCCTCACAGCCGGATAAAACTTTATGCGGCATTTTTAATCCTGATATTAGACACAATTAATGACACCACCATCACCTGTTCCTAAATTACATGGCAATAGGACATTTTTAAATCCAGAGCTAATTATAAAATTATTATCTTGGATTTATAATATTAAATGTGTCAAACTTGGAGGAATGCAGAGAAGCTCTTGGGACAGCATTCCCTGGATATCATGCCAGAATATTCAACTATTTCCAACAAGAAAACAAATCAAACAAATATAGTTTTGGCAAAAATTCCATGTGAGAGAACAGATGACCACACTCCCACGTTGATGCTGTTACACCTCGGCTCAATAATAATATTTTATGGCTCTAACTTGAGAAACTAAGAATTACTGGCAATTGGTTCTAACCATGCTGGTTTTTTTTTTAGCATTGGCTAAGAATGGCAATTGCTATAATGTTTTCACAGACAACACTACACAAAAAATTTGTTTCTGGATGGAGAAAATGCATATTTCATTGTAGATTCTAGTAGTGACACCTCTCCGGTGCACATGGAACTTTTTCAGTATGCAGTATGCAGTATGCAGTATGTCACCATTTGCTTAGGTTTAGGTTGAGTGCAGTTTTCATACTCCTCCCACTTACTTCTCTGGTAACATGTATGAATAAATCAGAAAAAAATATGCTAATCTGGAGGAAAGAGTTGAGAATATAATTTTTACTCTGCACTAACAAACTGGATGTGAACTAGATGCACAGTGATTATAGGTGGACAGACCTGAAGCCATACCTTTGGTTACACAGAGTAAGAAGTGTTGGCATTCTGAATATTTGAGTTGAGCGTATAAATTTTAGCTTGAGCTATATTGAGATATGTTAACAAGATCTTTACTATAGGAAGTTTTCAGTTTGGTACATTGAGCCCACGGTCACCTGCAACTTATTTGCTGTTGGTTTTGTTTTTTAGAAATTCATTGAAATTTATTAACCCTTCATTTTCCACTTTGTGTCTAGCTCCTATCACTTTTCAAATATTGCTGCATTTGGCATCCATTACTGTACTCATGAAAGCCTAACGTGAACTGAAACGATTGTAGATGAAATGACTTTAACCATCAGCTGTGCCCCAGTACAGGGGCAACGACTGCAGTAAAGTCCAAGGCTATTAACACAGATTATATGTTTGTGAAAAATTGTGAAAGCTTGTTTCCAATGACAAAAAAAAGAAAAATGAATGAACAAGTGCTATACATACAGTACATACAGCACTGTTCTGTTCTATGAAGAAGGAGGGGGGAGAACAAGCGAGCAGCACCCCCCTGCCCTCTCCTCCCTTCACTTCCATTGTGGTCGTTCATCTTCCATCCGCCAGGCCAAATCCATGAATGGCATCGGATCGCTGCTTTACACACGTCAGATTCTCGTCCAAGACAAGACCTGCGGCGTGAGTTGGATGAGAATCATCTGGCGTGTATTACGAAGCCTAAACCCAGAATATTGTCAAAACAAATCATATATGGAATTAGCATGATAAAAGCTGGGGCTGTAATAAGCTATAGGAAAACATACAATCTATTTTTTAGAGGGGGAATAAGTTTACATACCAAGTATATGATATAGTGACAAGTTTTGTGACTTCCATAAACAAGAAACACAAATGTCAACAGCAGCTGTACATTTTTCCTTAGATGACATAAACATTTCTGAGGTTAAGTACAGGCACAATAACTCTTCGGCTGTATAAACTTCTAATGTGTGGTTTATTATGGCATGACGTGTGCACAGAGACACTTGGAAACATCACACATTCATAATGTATGTCTATTCTTCAGCAGTTCATCCTGACCCCCTGTGGTCCTGACCACAGCACAGATGTCAGGGGTGGACAACCGCATGTGATTTTCACAGTTGCTCGAGCACTAGGGCAATGGCTGATTACCATAAGGTCAACAGGCCATAGAGGAGATAACAAAGACATATGTGAGAAGTGTCCAAAGAAATCCTGGATGTGAAAAAGTAAAACTGTGCTACTCTTTGATTTATTTTCACATTTTTATTGTTGTCTGACTTTACCTACTGACTTTTCCAGCATCCTGCTCAATACGTCAATACGTGTCCTTATTGCCCATTGAACTAGTCCCATGGGTCAGTGTACTTGTCATTGGACTAACCATGAAATCAATCAGAAAGGAACACAAAACAAAACTTGAAACTTTCAGAAGGCGTGTTGAAATGTATTCTCCTAGGCACGATCTTTCCGTTAAAAATGTTAAAAAAAACAGGTTCACTTTATGTAAATCCAATCTCCAATGCGAAAAAAGGACCAAAACAATAATAGCACAGCAAACATAGTACATTGATAATTCCTTGATTTTCTCCATTTCAAGTACACTTGAATGTACTGTGTTCTACCCAGGCTAATGTGGGCATCAGTTTGTCAGAGGATGTTAGAAAACCTTCCAATGGACTGGCCACTGTATGTTTCCATGCAATAGACAAAGCAGACTCTTTAGGTTTTATTCAGTCACTTGCCTAGGTTAGGATTTCCTCAACAAGCAGGAGAAAGAGTGATACATCTGCTTTCCTTCAGTGATCACTGACAGACTGTACATTGTACCTATGTAGCAGGCAACAAGGTAATACGAAGCAGAATGGGCTGCTCTGTATTAGGCATTGGTTAACACCATTACTAGAATTTAAATGATTGTGTCATCTTGGAACTAATATCTCAGACCAGGAAGTAGATATTAACCACGGATGACGATGGTTCAATTAAGATGGGTGTTTTCCTTCTGGAGGAGCAGATAAAAGGATTGATATCTCTGGTAAATGTATTAAGTACCTGGAATTGTTACACCTATAAATTACCAAAAAAGGACAGATAACACAATTGCAGGGTACACAGATGAACACTTTTTTCTTTAGCAGATAAAGTAAATCTCATTTGAAGTGGGGAGACACACTAACACACTAAATAACTGACATATTAACATGAGATGATGGAATCTGATAATTAATCTGAGGTTTTTCTTTACAGCTGCCAGAGGTCACTGTTTCTCACAAAAGGCTACTAAGAAATAAAAACCTGCAGATAAGTCATCCCAATGGGATCAGGGTCAGGATAAGGACCTGGGGGGGCGTACCAGCCAGAGTCACAGACCATGTTCCCTGTATGGATCCCAGGCTCAGGGAAGTGGGCGGGTTGTCTCTGGACACAACCCTCTCACCCTTCCATCGCAGGCTCAGACCTGTGATTGGAGAGTGGGCAGGTCCTGGCATCATGATATCACTATGGGGGAAGTTTCTTCTTCTTTGAGTGACACCCGGCTCCCTGCTTATGCGTGGTCCGGAGCGGGTAAATTTAGTGGTCTGCCTATCCAAAAGGTTGGCGACCACTGCTCTATGGTATACCTAACCTTCTAAATATATGAGAGCCTACTGTTGGGCAGCCCCCAACTTTCTCAACTTCTCTCCACACATCTGATATCCCTCTGGAAATATAGATTTTGTCGCTCATCTTCAGCTATGGGTTACAATCTACATATTATGCAATGTATACTAGTATGGATTATAGTCTTTGAATAGTGTCAGCCGGTAAATTAAAAATGGCTTTCATTCTCAACGTGGTAATCTACATAAAAAAATTTACTTCCAGTCTTAAGCTACGTACACACTTCCAATTATTATCGTTGTTAAACGAACGACGAACGATCCTGCACGATATCTACGAACGATCGTATAGCACCGATCCTGCACATACAGATAACGACACGATCGCTCGTAGATATTGTACACACAAAAGATACGATCGTTTGAGCGATAGAGGGAGTGACGTGCACGACAGGAAGTGAACGAACGTTCGTTCGTCACGCATGCTCAGACCATGGACGATCAACGAACGATCGTACACACGAACGATGGTCAACGATCGTCGTCCAATCCGATCCGCCGGTCCGGTCGTTCGTTTCCAACGACTTTCCTCGTTCGTCGGCGTCGTTGGTTACTTTTTTTACGAACGATTTTTGCCCAATCGATCGTTCGTCGTTCATTTTGAACGATAAAAATTGGAAGTGTGTACGCAGCTTTAGACTAGTTTGATAAAGTACATCAAAATGTCATCCAGACTAATGTAAATTAGTAGATTAAAATGCCTCAGGTTAGTGTGTCCAAGCAGATGAATTATATTAAGTCACATTGGAATATGCTCAAGAAGATTGTCGGTGACCTCAGATGATTGTGACCAGGAAGATCCAAATATCTGCCATAGATAAGTGAGACATGGAGACCACCAGCCTCAAGTTATGATTACAATGGCTGCCAGTCTTACTCCAATTTGATCAGGAGGATCAGAATGCCCATGTGCCTGATACAACAAGACCAACAGGGTAACAATGGTGACCAAGGTACAATTAGTAAAAATAGAAGTATCACAGTGGCTCTGAGTTCCATATGGTCATGACCATCAGAACAATAATTGTCATCAGCCTTGAAGTGTGATCAAATAGATCAAAAAGGTTTCAGGCCAGAGACTGGTGCCATTCAAAGTGGTGGAAATTTAGACTATGTAGTAATTCAGTTTATGTTCTCTCATATAGACAGTAAAACAGATGGCTATGATTTATTCTGGGAGAGAAACAGCGACTTTTTGTATATTTCCATTAAACACATGTGACATATGTGAATGAAAATCTGTGTAAGACCATTTGTGATCCTTACTGGCCTACTGCAAAAATATCAAAAGCAGATTTTTCTAACAACACAAGCATAGTTTCCTTTCTCAAATATAGGTGGGTGGGTGTCTGGTTATAATTGCAGCACAATGTAAAGAAAGCAAACCAAAACAAAAAAAAAAGTATTCTATATCAACTACCTAGCTACTAAAAGTGGATGAAACTCTGCTGGTTTAAGGTATAGTTAAAATCATCTCAAGTGACAATCTAGCATGTGTACAGTGGCCCTCCAGCATCATTTAACAATCTACTATGGCAGATCAGTAAACAACCAACCAAAGACGACTAATATTTTTTCCTATAGGAGAGGACACAGCGAGGTGCCTCCCTTTGGCCTCCCATCTTGATAGAACTGTGCGTACAGCACTCGTTCTGGTGTCACTGAAAATCATTACAAAAAAAAAAAAATTCCAGTATCATAAATTTGACATGTGTACATAGCTTTGCTCAAAGCATACAGTAGGATGTGCAAGAAACTAATCCCCCTCATACTTTAT
Organism: Pyxicephalus adspersus; assembly: GCF_032062135.1. Classification (NCBI taxonomy): domain Eukaryota; kingdom Metazoa; phylum Chordata; class Amphibia; order Anura; family Pyxicephalidae; genus Pyxicephalus; species Pyxicephalus adspersus. Next base: position 50,929,747 of record NC_092871.1, on the reverse strand, counting down.
CTCAAAACTCTTCAGCTCTGACCTACTGATCTTTGCACACATCACTGTGCAAGTTATAAATAACCCTTGTTTAGGATTCTGGGACAACCTAGTTTGATGGAAATATAAACCAGTGACTCTGGATGGACAGTTGGATAAATGGCTGTATATGTAACGTGTATCAGGCTAGGGAGGAAGGGGCTAAATGATGTTAGACTTTCACCAGTAAGGGAAAGTAGCCAACTCTATTACTCCATCTGAATTTCCTCAGCTTCTAGTGCACACTGTAAAAAACTGTCTGTGTGACATGAAATCGGGGTAAGTAATTTAGGTAGGAGAGTAGCCTGTACAACCGTTCAAGACTGAATTGAAGGCTGGAGTTCACCTTTAAGTGATTTCCCCAATTCCTAATCCCTTCTTATATTTAGGGTCAATTCCTCTTCAAGCACACTAAAAACAAGATTAGATTTTTGTAAACACAGTCTGTCCTTTTAAACCTTGGTAGCACTGTGTATTATCCCTTGTGTACGTTGCTATGCCTTGGGGGGGGTTACCAACAAAGCTTCATTGTTTTATAATTTTTTTCAAAAAAAAGTAAATTTTACAGAATAAGCGACAGAATGGAAAGAAAAGTGTAAACTGTCTCCTACATGTTGCACTGATGAGATGAGGAGGATTAGATCAGAGTTTTTCCATAAACAGCTATATATAAAAAGAAGCAAACTTTTCTTAGCCAGGTCTATTATGTAGAGATCAAAAGATTACATATAGTTTATAGTTCATAGATAAACACAGTGGCTGGGTCTCCAGCTCATTCCCATTTCTTTATATTTACTTTTCTCTATAAAGTCAGCCACTCCCACAATATCACCACACCCAGAATTAGTGCCGTCACATAGCTCCTGCTGCCAACCACATTACTGCATTATTAAGCATCAGGAAGTGTCCTGTGAAGATAAAAGGTTTATAATGAAAAGACCAATGCAAATGCACATTGTGCTGTTCCCCCATTCCCAACATGGTTAAGTATCCCTTTAAAAATTGCAACTCAAAGCAACAAGTAAAGTCAACGAGGAAATTGGCCTAAGATATGGTTGTCAAACACAAAGAGCCTGCCCAATTTTAAGCAATGCAGGCTCATTGTTAGAAAAGTAGATAATAAGGAGGAGCATGGAACCAGGGAACACTGGGTCCGATTTGTACACAATATTGAGCTGTGGTGCCCTTCATTTGAATGGCAGCACAGCTTTGATGTACATGTGTTGCAGCTCAATACAATAGACACAAACTGCAATAAAAATGCATGTCCATAATTTTCGGACCTTTGAAGCTACTCCACAGTCAGTGTCTTGGACATTTAAAAGGTACTCCAGCATCTGTATATTTTAGATTAGCAGTGATAATACAACGAATGTATAAATGTCATGTTGCCATATTATTTCAGCTTTGTTTCTTATTTTTTACAATGCATTAGATTTTTGGCTGCACTAAAATCCCTGCATCACTGATAATCAGCAGACTTTTTCCAAGTAGCTAATCTTTATGTTAGTTGAGTAATTTATTTTTCATGTTTTTGTACAATATTATTATATTATATTATTATATATTAATATACTATTTTTTTCTCTTTTTATAATCAGGGAAAGCAAGCCTCACTTTTTAGTTGAAACCACAAAAGATGCTCTACCATATTATGTAACACCCAGATAATAAAATATTTTATGCCTGAACAGCTCCAAACTATTCACAACATTGTCTATAACTTTTTTTCATCCATCAAAATAGAGTCTGCATCAGTATTATCTCTGTATTCCTGCAGAAACTCGAGAGTCGGGCGCCTCCTTGCACAGGGTCAGATAGATATAAACCACTTTTGTTTCCAGCAGCATATGGTGCCGGACTAAATTTGGTCAATGGAAGATACTGTCTAAACGAGAGAAGTTGGGAACCCACAAATTGCAACCATATATACATATAGGTTTTACTTACATTTCATACAATATGAGAACATCTAAAGTGTAAAAAGAGTACCTGTCATTCTTCAGCTCAACTTCCATGGACATGGATTTACATCACTGGATGACATATTAAAATATTAATTTACTTCTGGGGATGAAAATAGGTATTTTTTACCCTGGTAGGTATTTGTGGTATTTACATTTTAAATAAATAGGACCTTTATATGCATGTTGTGTAAGGATTACTAGGTTTTCTTTTTATAATGGCTCCTGTGAGATTGATAGGATCTACCACTGTACATCATGATGAAGGGGGCTATCTGGGGCCTCGCATATGCTTCCAGATTCCAATAATCCCTCCAGCAGCAGACCCTTACCAACCATTTGAGGACAGGTTGTAAGAATAAAACCCTTTTCTTCAACATGCCTACCCCCAATTGTTGTGGAAGTATCAGGGTAGTATTCAGGGAAGTATCAGTGTCATCCTATGGGCTAGGGGGACAAAATTGCTATCCCCTTCTTAATTTTGGTCAGGCAGGTTCCATATCTAATGAATGGCCCCATATTAATTGTAGAAGGTATCCCTACAGATCCATGGCATTTTCTAAGCATGCTATTCAAATTATTCATATACCTTATTACCCTCAACTGCAGCCTCAAAGTGTGTCCATATTTTTCAAAAACATTTTTCTTGAGTCACGTAAATAAACCCCCCATTCCCAGCTTTAAAAACGTGTTTTGTGTTTATTGGTGAACATTTTGACCATCCTTACATGTAACAAAGTTACAGTGTGCAGCCTGAGTAATCAATAGGGAGAAGAAAATGTTTTTTTTTCTGTCTGTAGTAGACTGATAAAATTATCTCAGCCTAAGCAAAGTGGCTTAGTTGAGTTCAATGACTTTTTTTAAATGATAAAAGTTGGTTCTTTTTTTTATAAATGTTACTGGTATACTGACATGTCAGGGATGTGTGTATGCAGACTTATAATAGTAACATTACACAGTAAAGCTTCTAGTGTATGTTGTGTATGGGGTAAATAATGATGCTCTAAAACCCCTAGGTATGCAGAAACTAAACTTATTTTTGTATGACAAAAGAAGACAACAAAAAGAGTTTTTTTTGCAGCGAGATATATTCAATGTTCTTTTTAGAGTATAGAATACAATGATAATTTAAATTATACAGTCTTACAATAACAAGCGTGTTGAAAACCCTATTATTAAGTTTTCCTATTTCTGATAAAAAATTTTTTTAGATAATATTGTCTTTTTGTCTAATTTTCGAACGCATTTTGCCATACAGGCTTCCTTAGGGGATTTTTCTTAAACCAGTACTGAAAAATGACATATAATGTCCTTATGTTACAAAAAAATCTCAATTTAAAGTTGTTTTTATTCTTATAAAGGAAATAGAAAGTTCTTTAGAGCTGACTGCTGACACTCAGCACACATACACTATGCTTCAATGGAATAAGTAACTAATCTAATTTATTTTTCAATTCTTTTCTATTTTTTTTATAAGAATAAAAACAACTTTAAAAACACTTATTTCTGTTTTTTTTTTCATTAGCGTCAAGTAACACATTAGGTAATCCCTTGGGCAATTTAACCTTCTATCTAGTAAGGTATGTCCTTACCTTTTAAAGAACAATATTTCCATGTAGCCTGGTGTGGGTAAGTATAAAGGGGGATCCTCTGCGGCTTACTATGGACCCACAAGCTTTAGGGACATTGCGGGTGCAGATTCCCACACCTCCAGTGGATTGAATATCCTTACCTCCTTAATAGTGAGTACTTACATTGCTTGATATATATACTGTACATGTATATTGTTACCATGTCACTCTGTACTGTCTTACTGTCTAAGGAATCTAAATGAAACCAGAGGTATTATTATTATTCTGTCTTACCCAATTAAAAAGTACTTTTCATGTCTATATTTGACATAATACTTAGTATTATTACAATTCCTATATATTACATATATTATATATTACATATATTATTCAGATCAAATATTATTTCCCCTGGGACCTGTTGGCCCGTGAGAATCATATATATACATATTCTTGTAGATTGATGGTAATTAAGATAAATTTGGCTACTTGATACCTTTATATATATGTATATATATATATATATATATATCTTTGTAGTTGCAGCCTTACTATCCTTTGGTGGGTGCGATTTCTAAGTAATTATTGCAATTAGTACAACAACTTTCAAATTTGATAATCCTCTTCTGGATCTCCTTCTGGAGTTCCATCTGGGTTTTTTTTTCCTCCCCATGTGCTGTGGTCTGTTTTCCTCCGCCTTTTGTGCTCATTTCTATACCAGGTTAAAGTTGCACCGACATTTTGTAATATTGGTGATAAGTATTCTACAAATTGCATTTTATATAAAATATTTTACCAAATGTTATGTGTAATAAGCTATTTTGTCTTAATAAAGTTTCTGTTTTTATGCAATATAATTGATGATCATATATATATTGCCTTATAAGTCCCAGGTACAAATACTTTCTTTCCTACAATTTTGAATTGGGGATGTTGGCAGCCTATGTAACAAATGGGATCTGACAATTCAATAGCATCACATGTTCTTTATATTTTTCTATATATCCCCTTGGGAACCACAATGTAACTTACAATATAAATTCCTAATATGTACTTTTTTTCTCATTTAGAGTTTTTATACTCTGCACCATAAATTTCTTGCAAAAAACTGACACATCTTTCACCCTATTCGTTCTTCTTCTTCAAACAATCTGATTACTGGAAACTAAGTAATGCAACAATATAAATGTAAATATTTTTATTGTATTATCACATACATCTATAATTTTGAGCAATTACTATGTGATATCTGACCCTTATTTTATCTTGAATTGATTTACCTTGAGTTCTATTTGCTGTAGAGATTTTTTGTAACATAAGGACATTATATGTCATTTTTCAGTATTGGTCTCAGAAAAATCCCTTGAGGAAGCCTGTATGTTGAAACGCGTTGGGAAATAAGAGACAAAAGGACAATATTATATAAAAAAAAAATGTTCTCAGAAAATTTAGCACTTGTCTAGTTTTGAAGAAACAAAACCCCTTCTTGCTGCATGATTCTAGATTAAGGAAGGGGTTTTCAACAAGTTTGCTTTTGTAAGACTATATAATTTAAATTGTCACATTGTTCTATACTCTAAAAAGCACATTAACCCCCCTAACGGTAATCTCGAGTGTGACTTGGGTGGATTTTACTTGCAAAAAGCAGTAACCCTGAGTCTCACTCGGGGTAAGAACAAAAGCCCCACTTACCTGTGCCCTGCGATCCAACGATCCCTTTCTGATGCCCGGGCGTTTTTGCATTAGGGGGCATGGCCAAGCGGGAAATTTAAAAGCAGATTACCGTGTAATCTGCTTTTAAATGCCGCCCGGGGTCCTGGCCACACAGCTGCTTGCATCAGCAGTTAAATGCAATGCACAATGCAGGACTTCTGTATTGTGCATCGCATCGAACTGCTGATGCAAGTAGCAATAGTAAATTCTGGGGGAGATGCCAGCGGGAAATTTCCCACTGGCATCACCCCTGGAATTTACTATTGCTGCTCACATCACCCAGAAGATGTGATGCGAGCATCTAACTGGTGATGCGAGCAGCAGCTGTTGGTGGATCCAGGGGGTGAGGCAGGGTGGGACATCCCCACTTGCATCACCCGGGAAGATGTGACATCTTCCGGGCGATGCGAATGGCGTGATTGATTCTGGGGGGTGTGATTTTAAATAGTATTTACAGTAAAGTACACTACAAAACATATAATACAAGTATAAATAAATATTTTAGTGCATCAAATATCATTGCTCAGTGCCCTGATTTACATTTTGCCCACTATTAGCCCTGACCTTGATCTGACCTTTTGTTGAACTTTTGATGACTTATAAATCACTTCCTGAATGTATCATTTGATCACTTTGTCTTTGACCTTCATTGTTCCTGACTGATTACTGGAGACTTGACCACATGGCATCCAAAAGGCATCTCACCAGCGCAAGCGTGGTTTTGGAGGAACTTGAAAGCAGCGATAGTGATTTGGAGTCCCTTGTGGAATTGAGCAATAGTGATTCCCCAGGAAATTTGTCATCAGACAGCGAAAGTGAACTGAGCAATAATTCTGAACCTGAGGTCAGTGCTGTGCGCACGTGGTCCTCTATTGACCTTGATGCGGACCAGGCAGCACCGCCAGGATTTCCATTTACCAGCGCACCTGGGATAAAAATTGAGGCTGAATGCGACGACCCCCTGGCATACCTGAAGTTGTTTTTCACTGATGGAGATATCGAAAAAATTGTTGCAAGAATTGGGACAAACAGGCAAGCCGCTCTGTGTTTGATAATTTTTTTCTAAACTTTTTTTTTATGCTAAACATGTATTGTGTATTTGCTAACTTTTAAAAAAAATTTTGCAAATTTTTTTTTATGCAAACATGTATGCTGCTCTGTGTTTGCTAAAATATTACTTGCAACCTTCAGCACACTATAAAAGAACATATCCTAAAACATCTTTTTTTATTATGTTTTATGCAGGTATGCTGGACAACAATTAGGTGCTCCATACCTGAGGTTTGCAAGAAGCATAAAGTGGGAACCTGTGACCAAGGATGACATTTGGCTGTTTTTGGGCTTGGTGATCCTGAAAGGAGTTGTGGGCTAACCCACGCATAAGTGGTACTGGTCCAAGAATAAAATAATTGACACTCAATTCTTTGGCACAGTCATGCCAGAATACGGATTTTCCCTCATCATAAGGTACCTGCACTTCTCAAACAATGAAGAATTTGATGAGACTACCCATCTTGCACCGAAACTGAAGAAAATCTGGGAAGTTTCTCAACTGATTCTAAAAAATTTCCAGGAGACCTATGTGCCCACACAGAGACATCAGTATTGAGGAAAGTCTAATGGCTTACAAGGGGAGGCTCAGCTGGGTGCAGAACATTGCGTCAAAGAGGGCACGATTTGGAGTGAAACGTACTTTACACTGGAAAAGGGACACAGTTCAAACCCAGATACAGCCATTATGGATTGACAACATCTTCAGTGCTATCCCTCATAGAGCCATTGCTAGATCAGGGCTATTGTGTGATAACTGACAAGTTCTACACATTTCCTGAGCTTTATGAGTTCCTTCTGCAACACAGAACAGATGTGTAAGGAACCGTTAGGGTTAACCGGCGCAACCTGCCATCACTGTTTGCAAAAGAGAACCTAAAGACAGAAGAAATTGTTGCCTGGCAGAAAGGAAAGATGATGGCCCTGAGATGGCGTGACAACAAAGATGTGTGCCTGATGAGTACAGTCCGTTATGCCTCCACCGTTCTGGTACACACAAAACGTGGGAAAGAAGTGATGAGGCCACAGGTGGTGATTGACTACAACAACACCATGAGAGGTGTCGACAGAGCTGACCAAGCCATGACATTCTACCCAGCGATGAGGAAACAGCAAAGGAAGTACTACAGGAAGATTCAGGCTGCTAGTTGAACAATGCCTATGGAATGCCTACATTCTGTACAGAAAAAATTGTCAGAGGCCTGTGAATCATTTAGACTTAATTTTGCACGTTTCCGAATCCATAGTCAAGAACCACCAAACACCATCACCTGGACGTTGTGCTTCCACCGTTGTCAAGCCAGAACGCCTGGTCGTCACTTCGTTGAATACATCCCACCAACCCTGAAAAAGGCAGCACCTACAAGGATGTGCATGGTTTGCTGCTCAAAGACTGATGACAGAGGAAGAAACGCAAAGAAACCAGGTTCTACTGTCCTGACTGTGATGTTGGACTTTGTGCAGCACCCTGCTTCAAAATCTACCACACCCGGGATTTCTACTAAAAATGTAAAATGGATAAATTTCACTGAAAATTTTTTGATAACTTTTTTTTTTAAATTACATTGTTGTGGTCAATATTTCATTATTTTTTATAATTATTATTTATTCATTTATGATTATAATATATTAAATAAATATAATTATTATACCCGAGAGTTAATCCTAAGAATTACAGGCCCACAATATAAACAACAAATTTCTATGCAAAAACAATTGTATCACTTTTTGCATCAAAAAACTGACAGAATTAGAACCCTAGGGGGGTTAAGTATATCCAGCCAAAAAAAAACCCTCCTTCTGTTGTAACCTTTCATACAAAATAAGTTTAGTTTCTGCATACCTAGGGGTTAGCTAGAGCATCTATATTTACCCTTTACACAACAAACACTAGAAGCTTTACTGTGTAAAGTTACTATTATCCTTTCATACAAAAATAACATTACACAGTAATAATACTGACAAGTCCACTTCAACCTACTTGACACAAAAGTACTATACATTGATCATAATGTGGGCCTAAAAGAAGATGCACAGAAAGATTTACATTAATATTATTGAGTCACAGTTCAATTATTTTGGTAACTTGGTAACAATTTATTGCCTCAGCTTTGTCTATTTTATGCCTGGGAAAGGTGAGCAGCAGCAAACTAAACCCAGAGTAAATCTAGACAGGCTCTGGTGGGAAATAATGAGGAGTTTGGGAAATTAAATCAGATCCAGCTTTGTTTCATGTTGTACAGCACATTTGGCCAGCCTTCATCTTGTTCTGTTATTAATGTTCACAAAACTTTCCTCCACTGGAGTTGTATTGTGCCCTGATGATTTCCTGGGATAATGTGGGAGAAAACACCCTAAATCTGTAACCGGGCACTTTCCTTACTTGTCCTCTGTCTAAAAAACTATTTATTTACTTTCTTGTATATGTACATGAGAGTTGTTTTAATATTTTTTACATATATAAAAGGTGTATATTTAAAAAAAGGTCAATTCCAATGGTGGTACATTTGCTTTCGGTGCAAAGAACTTGTTAGTATTTGATAAGGAGCTTTTAATGCAAAAAATACACCCTAATCAAACTCTCCCTTTGACCCCACCCCTGGCATTTCACCTCAAGACATAACCCAATCTTGCATCTATAACTAATAATTGAATTTAAAATAATGTGTAGCTTAAATCAGCTAATTCTTTTCCACAGCCTGAACAGAAGACCCCAGAGAAGACCCCTGTAAAGAACATTGCAAAATCAAATAGACTTTAAAGAGGCAAGATTGAGACCTTGGCCTAGGTCTCCTTAAATTTCCCTGCACCACCTTGACATTGGTTTCCATTGCAGTCCTAACCCTTTGTAGAGTCCTCTGGATAGCGTCTGAGCTTACACCTATCATCTGAGTTTATCAGGCCACAACATTTTGAGCAGGACGATTGGCCAAAAAGGGAAACGTATCCTGCAATATACAAGGTATTTATGCTGGCTGCTACAAAGAAAAATGTAGACACAGTAAAAATATGTGTGCATGGATCAGCATTAGGCTAGTAAAATAGTTATTGAGCAAACAAGTCAAGACAGAACTTTTTTCCTTCTGTTCTTTGTAATTACATAGATGTTACCAATTTCATAGTGTGATATCTGCAGGACTACCTGGGAAGAAGCAAAACATAAAAAAAAAATAATTCACAATATGTAGCCAACAGAAGCTGTCACAATTGACATTATATCAGGACACGTTAAAAGGAATGGTTACTGCTGTCCACCAGGAGAAAAAGAAAATATCTCAGGAATGAGACATGACAGTGACCATGTAAAAGTATATAGATAAGCACAATTCAGAGAAGAAGATACAAGTACCTTGTATTTAAATAAATAACCAGAGTTCGGGTACACTATAAGTTTTAAAGAGATTAGAGAATAGTAAATATTTGTCAAGTTTTCTCTATTGCCATCTGTATCCTCACTTTTTGTACCTTCCACTTTTTATCAGGACATAAAGACATGATCAAATCTTTTTGAAAGGAAGACAAAAACCCATTTAGGAAGGGTTAGAACCCTTTGTGTTGTGCTGCCCTGAGTTATGGCATTGGTATTTCGTTTTATGGTTTCAAAAGAACAGGAAATGAGAGATCCTCTAATGTGGTCAAAGATCCTCTAATGTGGTCAAAGATTGAGAAAATTTGATACAAATTGAAACCCTTTTTCATTATAGCCACCTGTCCTTAAAAATGCCCGGAGTTAGGTTTTAGGTATAACCATGTAAAGAAAACAAATAACAGTGTTTGCTAAAGCAATCAATCAGCAACTGCTTTTTCAGAACCAACTGGCAAATCTAATTGGTTACTTTTGACAAGTAACATATACCGGTAATCATTTTATTGTCTTGCTGGGAGGAAATACCATGCAGGAAATATCACAGTAACCCAAACATGGAAAGCCAGTTGTGCCTGAAGATGAATCAAGGCAGCCCTAGCATAAATTCAGGGATAAACAAGCAGGATTCTTACACTCAGGATGCAGATGAAACGCCTTCCATTTTGTCACTCTGTAAACTGTTAATAATGAGCAATCTCCTGAAGTAATCCCTTCTGTCCTGACTCAGCAGCAAATTTGCCAGACACACAACAGCTTATAGTACAGTACATGTGTGCAAGATAACATATACCACATGAGTGCAATAGCCTAAGCCACAACACATGAATACAAACAGAAACATGATAAAGCTTTCTGTTTATGTCCGTGTCTAACACAGTACAACTTAATCACACATGGAGATGTGCCATATGACAGAGGGGACAGCCTGCACATTGGTTATTCAGAGCACTAGGCCGACCTACTTTGTAATGCTCTGCGTATTATGTTGGAGCTATAAAAATCCTGTTTTATTATTATTATTAATATTAATAATTACACAAGGCAATGCACGGTGTGCTGCACATTTTTGCCTAGTTGCAGATTTTTTTTTACTTAGGATCAATTTTTGATCTGATAAAATGATTGGATCTGAAGTTAAGTGTTTTTTTTACTGATCATTCCAGCATATTTCCCTCACCCGTTTTGGTTTTGAAGCACTTGGATATTTTGGTAAATCTCAGTCAAAAGTACATTATTAGGGCTCATAATGTCACGTGTTGTTATTACAATTTGGGACAAAGCAGGCTTATCAAGGAAGTTCATTATGGTAAATATATGGTCAAAAAAGGTGAGTATTATGAATATTACCTTGGATACATTCCAGTTGTTTACTATGTAAAAGGTATAATAGTCATATACATAGTTACACAGTAAGTCAAGTTGAAAAAAGACATAAATCCATCAAGTTCAACCACTAGGGAAAAATATATATATCAGATATAAAACCCTATGGACAGGCAATCGGCTGTTCCCTGGATAAACAATCTCTGCTATATTTACTTTAAAGCTTTATTACCCAATATGTGCAAAGCCACAATGTACATAACAGCAATCTAATATGTACACTAATTACCACTGATGATACACTCACCATCCATAAACACAGAGAACTTCCTTTTACGAGTTACCTTTGTTACCACTGCAATACAACCCCAATACAGCACCAGGAGCACATAATCATATAACATATTATACACATATAGCAGTGTTTTGGGGATTCCAACTGATTTAATACTGTTCAGAAGATTAATCAGGTTTCCTCAGAGGTTGCTAGGAGCTCCCTTGAACTGTGGCTCACTGACCTCAGATTTGATAAAGACTGCAGAGTTCTGGAACCAGCACCTTTAGGCGTCTATTAGGTGGTATTCACCACTCTATGGGGGCATGTTTTTCCATCGGGCACCCATTTAGGAGGCTTTTTTCCCACTGACCACCAAAAATTTAGAAGGGGTCCCTGAGCGCTGCAAATTATTTTAAAGGTACTCCAGGGGATAAAAAGGGTTAAGAAAGGGTATCTACAGACCTGCTAAAATATGTGGCTGTAAAACACTCCTGAAGCCTAATCTGCAAAACTAGGCTTCCAGGATAATTTCAGACAAACAAAGCTTGCGTTTGCAAAAGCCTGTATAGAGCTTAATAGGCATATGCAAGTCTATGGAGACGTTTGAACGTCTCAATGATCTTAGACATTACATGGAGCTTCTGAATAAATGCTTGTAAAAGCCAAAAGTTTGGACAAAAAACAGACCCATTCACTTTCATTTAAACTATTTTCACAAGGCTTTTGTAAGTGTTTGCAAGCTGTAAAAACACTTACAAAAGCCTGAAAACAAATGAAGGCCTGAAAATGCCCAAAAGGAACAGCTCAGACCAAATCTAGAGCAGCAGGGTATTGTTTTTTTGGAGAAGCCTGGGAGTCAATTGTCATTCACGATAGATTCAACCATTCCAGAGAGTTCCTAGATTCTTAGATTTTAGATTCATTCTGCTTTTGACATGTGTTTAATGTTTTATTGGATAACATCTGAATCATTGATTATAATTGGATACAGGAGGATACAAATTTGTAATGTTATCTAATCAATTTTGGAGCAATGAAAAGTAAATAGAGCAACCATTTGGTGAAGCAATTGAGTTTCTTTGCGCCTGCAAAGACACAACCCCAATCATTTTTATTTTTGTATACAACGGAAAATTCTAGTTCTCATTCTAGTTAAAACAATGATGGGAAATTGATACTTGTATGGGTTTAGGACTTGAATTTGTCTTTAAAAGAAAGGGCTGTGCATTTTTTCTAAAATGACTGTGGGATTAAGTTGCTTCGTGGAATTCTCCTTTAAGTCCTGAGAAAATGTTTTAAACACATGAAATGAAAAAGGAAATACATGATGCATGAGTCACTGTAGCTCTTGGTGCTGGCAGGTCAGTTCCCATCGGGTCATGCTGAAGAATCAAAAATTAATGTGTTTAACTGGCTCGGTGCTATTTAACTCACTGCCAGTACATGAACCAAGCACAGACCCTGGATGGTTGTTGCTCATAGCAACCTGTCTTGCCAAAATTTTAACCCTTAATGGGGAAAATAAACATTTGAATTGCAGCTGGCAATATGTACTGTATAAGTATGTGACTTTAGCCTCACTCACACTATAACAGATATATGCTTGCTGTTCCTTATACTGCCACACACAGCCAACTGCATTGCTGTCTGTTGATACCGACGGTATTGTAATTCACAAACACAGGAAATCATTCAGCATCTATCCTGGCCTGGCCAGAATCAAAACAACTGAAGATCTTACACCCAAAAGAGAACTGTACGAAGATGGCAGTGCCCATGATGGACTAAGAACAGGAAAATGTAAAAGTCTGTGATCATAAGGTAAAATGTATTGGGACAACATTCCTGTTTGCAGTTTTTTTATTTTTAATGTTTATTTCTGCTTTAACTGTTAATTTTCTGCTAATACTACCATGTAGTTTTATATCTCCATTCCTGCACCTATATTTGTCTTTTTCTATACTCCTCCTATCACATATACTGTATTCCTGGATTTGCTGGGTCCCCCCCACATTGAGGATTGCACCTCCCCCTCTCCCCAGCCTGTGACTGAACAGTAAAGGAGCCTCAGGAGATTCTTCCTCTGCTCGCTCCTTTAGCATATTCCTTATCAACACAAATTTATACAACTTACCTGATTGGCTGCCACAGTGTGCCTACAGTTAAAGTTAGAGTATTACAAGAAACTTAAACAAAGCCTGAAGTTCATCTTTGAATGAACCTGTGTTTTGATCATTCAGGGCAAAGTAACAGGTTTATTTAATAATCCCCCCTCACACGCACATACTTTCCTAGATCCTCTTCTACTCAGTTTGACAGTCAGGTAAACTCTGTCTAAATCTTTGTGCACAAGTCAGGAATTTGTCACCCAAGATGAATGGTCATGCTTGTCTTATGTGAATATCTGACAAATGTACAGTGTCAGATTAGTGACCAGCCAGGAATGACTTGGGGCACTTGGGGTGATGCTCACTTGTCCTCCCTTTCCTCTCTTCATAGAACACAAGAGTGCTTTGTGTACAGCACTCATTCATTCATCTATCACTAGAAACAGTCACAGAAAATTGTTTCCAGTGACAGTGATTTGACCTCTACCTGATATCTGTAGGAGACTTAAGCTGCGTACACACTTGCAATTTTTGTCGTTGGAAAGGATCTTTCACGATCCTTTCCAACGACAAGGGGCTGCAAGATGCATGAACGATGCTGTACATACAGCACCATTCATGCTCTATGGAAAGGGGAGGGGGAGAGCGACGGAGCGGCACCCTGCTGCGCGCTCTCCCCTTCCCTTTCATTACGATCGGCTGTCGTCCATCGTCCGTGGATCCGGCAGGTCGGTCGTCCGGACGATGGACGACACCGACTGTACACACGGAAGATTTTCACCCGATAATTGGCCGATGCCGATTATCGGGCGATAAAAATCTGCCGTGTGTACGTAGCTTTAAAGCTCCAAATTGATCTATTCAAGGTGTACACCAGACTAAATAGATAATGCATTTAAAAATGGGAACCATGTCAGGTAATCTGGTCAAAAAAGAATGGATATTTCAGTGCATTTGATCACAGTTTCTTTAACTTGATTACCAGGAGCTAATCATACCTACCGGTGGTGAGTTATTCATTAATTTTTTTTAATCTGATTGAAAAGCAAAATAAAATTAAATAATATGATTACCACATGTGGCTTAACTCCTGCTAAGTTGAGAAAGAGGAGGAATGCCCTACAAAATAGAAAATACATTATCCCGCAGGTACCTGGCAGCCAGATTCATATGTACATAATAAAAACTCATTAGTTTGAAAGAAAGAGTTGTATTTTTTTTTCCTGAGCAATGTGACATCACAGTCAAACATCAAGTCTTTAAATTGATAAAATTCACAGGGTTCTTTTCTGCCCACAAATTTACCATTTATCTCTTCGACCTTCCTGTGTTTCTGTGCCAAAATAAATTGCTTTTATCTTGATTTATTACATTCGCTAAAACCTGTGAGTTAAATTAATAAAACTAAATGTTTGCAAAACGTTGATGAAAGCAACATACACCACATAGGCCAGGGTTCAGATCAAAGGTATTTTCAGAAGCAGGCGTGGCTGTATCATTTTCTTGACCATAAAAATATAATATTACATGCTTTTTATGTTAAAAAAAGAGGTAACAAGTTAAAGATACACATGTGCAGCAAATGGTTTTAGAACTGAGAAACAAAAGGCAAAATATATACAAATTCGGGGATAGCTTCAAAGCCAACATAGTGCCTCATAGGAAATTTAAAAAAAAACATTTTGTCTTAATAAAAAGGTTTTTTGCAGTTCAAATGGGCAGAGCACCAAATAATACCTATTAGAAGAAACCTATCAAGAGAAAAATGGGGACTGCTAAAGCTGAAAATGTGACTTGCCTGGTTTTTATGCTTATCAACTCAATTCAATATTCCCAGTCAAAGGCCCAGACTTAAACAATTTTGTCTTCTTTCTGAAGCTTGGAGAATGGTAGTATGCAAAAAGGTTAACCTCCCAAAGTAGGCTTCCAGGATAATTTGGTGTCTTTGCCTGCTGGGTATGAGGATTCATACCGCATCTGTGCCTGCTACTGCAAAATCATCACTATTGATGCATGATCACAGAAAACAAAGCTCCTACTGGAACCTGGAGGAAGACTGTTTTTAAATCATTATTTGGATCTGAACTGCTATGATATGAGGACAAAGAGGAGGGCAGTCCCTAATTGTTTAATCCTTCGACATGTCCCTGTCTGTTTGATCCATATAAAAACCATCAACACAAAAATGTTATTTGATGACAAAGACAACTACATCCTCAAGAAAACTATACATGTCTCAAGGATGTTGACAAACTTATGGCATAGACCTAACTTTTTCTGTTTTTGATGTTTGATCAATGTTTGACTACGTTTTTTAGAATGATAACTAAGTAGGAGAATCTGCAAACAGTATAATACAAGGCAAACTTGGTGCTGCCAAAAAAAAAAAAATGTAATGAAACGAGAAAAAAAAAACATTTGTAGACTCCCTTCCTGTGCTATATAGTTGGTAAGGAGTTAGCTATGTGGACTTAATTGTCCTTCATGGATCCCAAATTCGATCAAACTTATCTAGGGTATTAGTAAGGGTGTGTGTCAACCGATCATTCATCATAATCCAATCCATTTTAGGAAAAAGAGAATCCAGGTTGATGACATTAGAATTCCAGGACTAGGCTAACGTAATGCAGGCCACCAATAAAATAAGGTTCATTAATTTAAGATTCAGTTTCAGTAAAACTAGATCACATTTACTAAACAAGGCCTAACCGGCGAACTTTGTATATCTTTTTGTAAAACCGTAGATAAAAGTTTGAAAATGTCTGACCAGTAGCTCTGTGCTAATGGATGCTCAAATGTTCCCCTGGAAGCACAGCCTCTAAAACATAATAGGGGCGAGTTGGAGTGATATTTTGAAATGCGGTCTGGCATCTAAGTAACACTTTGTAATTGGCCTCAACCAACGAGGAGTTGAGTGATATTTTAGATAGAGAATAATTTACCTCAATCCAATCAATATAAATTTCAATGTTGGAGTATTTAAGGCACCAAATATAATTGAAATCTGGCCTGTCGTGTCAGCTAATGACCTACAGGTACTCTCAAAAAGAGTAGAGTGCATGGGATGGGTAGCATGACAGATCTTTGGCAGTTACAAATGATTTAGGTTGTCGGTATCAGAAATATTCACTCCTGGGAAGTTCCCTTCTACTAGTCAAGTAATCAAAACTAACCACCGATCGCACATCTATCATATCCTTGATGCGGTGAAAGGCGCGTGGGCATGACTGGAGCACAATCCGGGGTTATTACAGTGTTTATCCCAGGATTTACACCAGATGACGAGAGTGTGCAAGGGTGGGACAGCGTGTAGTGTCCTAATTTTTTACTCATCCGCATAGTGGATGCTATAGCTCTCTGTGAGCAAGCTAATTCTAAAAGCATTACCCATTGAGGGTGGGCCCCCCTTAGAGTACTTAGAGAGAGTTGAGATATTTGAGCAGCTATATAGTATTGCTTAAATAGTGGGAAAATGAAAATGGGTAAGTACTTTTAGGAGTACCTGTATTGGTAGTGTGTGGAAAAGGTATAACACCCCAGGTAATATGTTCATTTTGATCATGGCTGTGACCTAACCAAGATGGAGGAGAAAAAATCTAGATCTGCAAAAATCTTTTTGAAGAGGGGTGTGTCAAGTTAATTTTTTTAATATAAAAAATGTATTGAAGCTAAGAAACATTGTGTAATAAAAATAGAGGTCAGAGTCACAGCCACATTGCATGTCAATGTACAAACAATGAGTAATATCCAACAATGTTTCAGTCATTCCTTCTTGAGGAATTCACTTTTCACTGGTATTCCAAAAGCAATGACATGGTGAGATGTGTATTATGACCACATAACTATCATTAATCAACAATCCATTCAATTAGGAAAATGTAGCTTTTTGCTAAGCAGAAAACTTGGGACAGATCAATATTTAATCCCCATCTCATGGAAACCACACTTCTACAAACCACAACAGAATGGGATTTTAGGAGCACATCTTGGCCTGTTTA
The DNA here is from genome assembly GCF_032062135.1 of Pyxicephalus adspersus. Classification (NCBI taxonomy): domain Eukaryota; kingdom Metazoa; phylum Chordata; class Amphibia; order Anura; family Pyxicephalidae; genus Pyxicephalus; species Pyxicephalus adspersus. Next base: position 50,912,358 of record NC_092871.1, on the reverse strand, counting down.
TTGGTAGCACACGGGCCTAAATATTTTTTTGCCAATTTAAAAATATTTTACAAAACCCCCACTAAATGTAAAATTTTATTACCAAAAATTTAAATTGTCAATATATTGGTAAATTTGAAACTGATTGCCCAATATTGCAGAAAATCTCTTCTCAGTGCAACTCCGAAAAAGGGTTTTCAGAAAATGGCTGTGCTTTCGAACATCACTGTTTCCATTTGTCATTCCTTTTCAATGGTCTGATCTTCATTTGTTTAATTGAATCTGCCTTGGATCAGAGGAATTATTTTTTTTCCAATTTTAGCACAGCAAATTCACTGGATGCTGATCCTAACTACATCTGATGGCCTGGAGCAGAGTGAATATTTCAAAAGGGTTTGTTTCTACTTTGAGATGTCCCTTAGCACCTTTCTGGTGGAAATTTCCCCACTTAAGTTTATACAATCGATTAAAGCATGCAATCACATCAACTTCTTTATCTTCTGCTAATAAACACTTACGCATCTTTAAGTCTATGTTTATTCTGGACTCCCTCTGTTTATGAAGATGTCAGATTTACACCTCTTAAGCTACGTACACACGGCAGATTTTTATCGCCAGATAATCGGCATCGGCCAATTATCGGGCGAAAATCTGCCGTGTGTACAGCCGGTGTCGTCCATCGTCCGGACGACCGACCTGCCGGATCCACGGACGATGGACGACAGCCGATCGTAATGAAAGGGAAGGGGGAGAGCGCGCAGCAGGGTGCCGCTCCGTCGCTCTCCCCCTCCCCTCTCCATAGAGCATGAACGGTGCTGTATGTACAGCATCGTTCATGCATCTTGCAGCCCCTTGTCGTTGGAAAGGATCGTGAAAGATCCTTTCCAACGACAAAAATTGCAAGTGTGTACGCAGCTTAATCCACCATGGTGATATCATTGTGTACTACTGTGCAATCCATCTGTTTATATAGACCAGCAGACCCCTGGATATATGGAATGTATACCCCCTCCTACACAAATATTGCCATTGCTATCTTCAACTGTAAAAAAACACACACACATCAACAATTAAACAATCAACAGCATGTCTAATGCCGGGTGTCACTCAAAGGGTGAAAACCCTGCCCCATAGTGACATCATTATGACATAACCCCGCCCACTCTCCCATCTCAGATCTGAGCCTGCAATAGGAGAGTAGGCGGTGCAGGGACACAGCCCGCCCACTTCGCTGAGCCTGGGAATTGCTCGGGGGACGTGGTCCGTGGCTCTGGCCGGTGAGTCCCCCCAGCGGTGTCCTTTTCCTGACCCCACTCAGGGATGTACCGACTAGAGCCGCGGACCCCCAAAATTTTCACACGGATGACCAGTTGGTGACCGCTGATCTAAAGCGTCATAAAGAAGGAAGGAAAGACTGACAATGCAATGTGCAAACATGACGGCCTCCATGTACAAATATTTACAGGACACTATTGGCTCTGTTTATAAAACAGAAAAGCTGGTATTCCTTCAAACATTCACTGGTGGGAATCAATTACTGCCATTATTAAAAACACATGGACTTGGAGATTCCCACTACGGAATGTTTGAGGGAATGTCTGATTCCCCGATTTATTATTAGAACCCCATGAAACAAACTGATAGGGCTGTGTTTAGAAATGTAAAAGATTTTGTTCCCTTTAACATATAGAGCGCCCCATTTTTTCTGGAATCCATTTGATATTTTAAAAATAAAATAACTGCTTTAGAAACACAGAGGCTGAGGACACCAGGACATGGACGACATAACATTTCACCCAGTGAGATGACCCACCCAGTGAGAAAAACAAAAAGCTATGACAGTGTTCTCCCCCTAATTCAGCAACCTTCAGTTTCTTAGCTCTGAAGCTATCACTTTCCATCCCCCAAGTATGAGATTATAGTGGTATCCTCATTATCTGCCATGTTAGCTTTGTCAGACAAACTTCTTATGTCCTTGAAATATGCAGCCTAAGCAGGGACAGGAACCAACATGTATGTCCCTTTTTCCTCCCTAATCACCCTATTGGCCTATAACAGAGCAATGCCCCAACACAGCGCTATACCACTATTTTGGATAAGAGATGTTGGGTTTTGTGCAGTATATGGGGATTATGGACTTTACACATCATAAAAGTTGTGTTTTCTTGCATAAACTGATCTGAAGGGCACATGAGACTTTGGTGCTCAAGCTTTAAAGTAGACTTAAGGTTAAAATTTCTCCTCTGCTCCTTTAGATTTGCCACACCATTATTACTTCTACAACATATTCTTTGTCACAAATAAGTACCTGAAATGGTGAACTGAGCCCAGAGATCCAGAAAAAAGCTTCTAATTGTTTATTTAATTGGCTGACAAATGAACTGATTGTCACCAACTAAATGTTTTATTTATCATGTTTACTCTGGACAGAATAGGACCCAAACATCCAATATGGCTGCTACCAACATTTCTGTATTGTGAACAAGGGGAAATTGTGTTTTATAGAGTGATAACTTTACTCTGGGCTAATGTAGGTAGGATACCCATATGGGCAATAAGGAGTGAAAAGACAAAATTGTATTGTATTCATTTTTTTGTTGTAAAGATTGCATAATAGCAGCCCCCAAAATGGGAATACCTGGTTAGGAAAGACTGAGTTGTCATGGATTATTTACCGGTAAATTCTGAATATACTGATTTGTTCATATATCACAGCAGATTTTATAACCACTTGGGAAAAGGGAAGGGTTGTTTTAATGTAACATATATTACATGTAATATATCAGTTTACATTGTGTGTAATATACTACATACTGCGACAGGCTGACATGTCGTCACCTGCCCTCCAATATCAATTCCATGAGTTAAAGTTACCCAGAGAATGGACAGGCTGGTCCCTCTGGCGTAAGATGAAAACAATTTATGGCTCTATTTTAGGCGCCTTTCACCGTAAATCACAAGTGAAATGTCACTGCTTCAGGCACCAACTTTCCAAAGGTTTAGACTCTTTTTGGTCTATAAGCCCTCTCTCTATCACTCACACATGAAAAAGCTGCAGGGCCTTCACAATGGTCCTCATGCAATGCCCCAAGACATGCTTTACTATTATTTTCAGTTACCGTAAATGTGAATTTTTAACATTAAAAAGTCTCAAGTGTTCTGGCAAGTAACACAAAACTTTGCATGGCGCCCAGATCTGTGACAGTCGCAATTTAAGTGCCCTGTTGAAAGGATTTATAGAAAATCAGAACCCTGAAGCCCGGACATGAAAAGTTTGTATGTTCCTTAGCAGACATGAAGATAATAGACGTACTACTTTAAGAGGCACCAGATGGGGGTTAGAAATGCCCAATCTCTTGTTTAGGTTCATAGAAGGAATACTTACAGAAGAATTATGAAGATAATTTGGGTGTGTGTTTAAATTTTCCACCTTTTTTTCAGTAGCATGTGCTTTTACTTTCCAGTGTAGGACAGCTGGGACCAGTAACCACAGGAGACACTATGGGCTGCTTCACACTTTTGCAATTTGATGTGTTTTATTTAACACACATGAATTTCTATTTGCTTTGCAATGAGGTGCGGTCAGCAGTTGATTTGAATAGGCCTGCCAAATGCAGTGCATTGCACAAAACATTGTGCTTGCTGAAGTTTAAAGCACATCTGCTTATTGCTGTGTGGTGCACAACAGTGCATTCCATAAAATGCATTGGGGGTTCTATGAACAATGACTAGCATTCCAGTGCACAAACACGTGCTTTATGCAGTAGTATGAACAATCCCAAATGCTATGGGATTATACATTTTCTTCTGAGTTTCTATACGTGATACCAATATTGCATCTAACAAAGTGATTTTATATAACCTGCTTGGAGTTTATAGATTGCTTCATTTATATTTTACATTTTCCTTCTTTAGGACCCTTTCTTGCTAGTGTGTTTGGGTAACATTGCCAGATGCACACATTTCTGAGCTCATTACTGCTCTGCATAGCAAATACATTGGTGCCCAGCATTGCCATTATTCCAAAAACGTTTGCAGCAAAACACAATGCACAGCAAAGCCCTGCCCTGACCTGCACAGCATGTAATATTTTTTGTGGATTGTGATGTGTTGGCCAGCCTATTCAAAGGAATGGGTTGACCTGATGCAAGGCACTCCAATGCACAAAGTAATACAGCCTTGTGTAAATGGGCCCTAATAGCAGCACAAGCTAGGTGACAACAAATTACAAACTGGCTTCTTGTTGAAGCATAAGTTCTAGATCACAAAGATTTTGTTGAAGCTAAAGCTATTATTAGATCACTGGGCAAGTCTCTGATCTGTAACACACTGCTAAAATAAACCCTGGTAACAAAACATTACTAAAGTATAATCTATGATTCATATACCAATGAGTTATTGTGATCACTAAATTAGAAACCAGATTCTTGCAGATCAGGACTTCAAACCCTCAAGCGGATCAGAACACAAGTTGAAATACATGTAGTTGTACTTTCGGCTAAAAGAGTTGTATTTCTGTCCATCCTCAAGATTTATGCAGATCTACCAGACAACACAGCACAGAATATTATTAAGTACATAAAAACACCAATACATGAAGTTATCTGAATGGTATTTAGCTCTAAGGCTAAACTAAACTGTATTCTCTCTTAGCATTTGATTGACAGTTGCATTTAGTAAAACATGAACTTAATAAAGATTTTTTTAATTAATTAAGAGAGAGATGGGGATGCACATTAATGTGCAACCACAGTAGTGCACTGAAACATAGTGAAAAGGTTTAAAGGGGCTTTTAATGAGCCAGAGAACGTGTAATAATTTTTTTTTTCAGATATCTACCACAAATTCTGTTAAAAGAAACATCCAACTGCAGGCAAAAGAGTGTCCATCATTGAGTGGAAACCATATATATATATATATATATATATATATATATATATATATATATATATATATTATAACCACAAGAAGTCCTGTCTAGAGTGCAGATTGGTGGGGTCAGTGGATGGTAGTGTGTCTACCCAAGAAGCAGAAAGTGAATTACTAGCTTGAGCAGACATTTATCTTTCACCCAAATCCAGACCTCCGCCTTCTGTTATGTGACACTCCTGTCAAATTCTGCACTCTCTCTTTGTTGTCTATAGTTAAGTGGGCGCACTCCATCCATGTCTTTAAATAGGACATTGTGTGGGGTCTGAAGAACACTGAGTCACTGAAAATATGTGATTATTTTCTTCCATAAAGTCCTCAGATTTCCCCCCTATTCATCAGATGGCATACAACATAGATCAGTTGATTTAATATTGGAAAAAAAATCACCACAAATTGAAGTTGGATGAATGGTGCTGACTTTTAGGAAAATGTAACTCCAGAACAAACACAGAATCACACCATCAGTGTTGTCATGTAAAAACAGATTTTGTTACATTACTCATTTTTGATCTAGAGATGTTCTCTGCAGTTATTCCATTTGGCCACTAGATGTCATCAGCATCCTAAATTGAATAGAGACCAGTATCATTTATTCTCACTTCTGACCGTCTGGGTGCTGTCCCCATCATAACAGTTTAGACTTAGAGTGGACTTAAATAAAAAAAAATAAAAAAACTTACTAAGAGATAGTGCTAATTGACTAAAGGGACATGCGATCTCTCTGTTGTCAAAAATAAAGCCCTTGTTCCTGGTGGCTTTTTCGTTAAGGAAAAAAAGGGGTATTGGATAGCTTACAGTGTTAGGGGAGGGTAGAAAGTGGTGATAAAGGAGGGTCAGACAGGAAGTAGGGGGTCAGTTAGAGAACAATGGGAGAGAATTGCCATCCTGCCTGCCCTTGGAGAAATGGTTGATGGAGGGAATTTAGGGATTGGTTATTAGGAAAAGGTGATTGGGGATGGTGGTTGGGATATGGAACGGTAGTTGGTTGGTAAGGTGGCAAACCTCCCAGGTACCTGAGTCATGCACTTCCTGTGTGACTGATATTTTATGTGGACAACTTTTGACAGAATAATATAATTTCTGAGCCACTGGGAGCTTCCTCTAGTGGTCAGTCAAAATATCTCTATATTTAATATAGTAATAAAATATGGAAAAGCTTGTGAAGGTTTGTAAAAACGTGAAAAACTTAACAATAATTTAGGGTTAGTGCTATAATTATAACTTAGTGAATGTGGTCACTGAAAATGCATGATATTGTTCTGTCAATTAATCAGCTTATAAAATAAACTAATGAAATAAACACAAGCTGATTTGGACATTTCTGAACCGTATCTGCTGAAAAAAGTCATGAATGGTTAACTTAAAAACACAGCCGTTTGCCAGATGGTAAAAACTGACCTGAAATTCTTTTCCACCCTCCCCTGCACCCCTCCTGCAGTTATAATGTCCCTGCAGGAGCCCAACACATGCACAGGAAACATCATTAAACAAGAGCCCCTCCCCCCCTCCTAAACTCCTTACAAAGGTGAAATGGCCACTCTGGAATCACCCATCTGCCTCGAGTCTGAAATATTATTTGTATTCACTACATGCTGTAGGTGAATGTCATACAAGGACATGGCGGATTAGTAGGTTGTTATTAACGATTTTCTACAAACTTTGCAAAATGTTTTTTCTTCGGACTGTATGCCCATGAGCCATAAGATCGATTTACAAAGCAAGTTCTGATCTTTATCTGGGAAGTGTCATTTGTATTTTGCTGATGTTGATTTTAAAACAAAGGAAGAATGTGTGATGGAGGTGCTGCTCGGTATGATTCTTCGTGTTATGGCAGAACTTACAGAGAGGCCTGTAAGTACAGATTGAAAAGATTATTATCTGGTAAAAATACACTTATATATAAACTGTATGACTTAAGCTCCCAGTGGCAATGCACTAATGTGATGTCCTGACCCTTGAGTGAAAACACCATCCCATGTTCAAAAGCAAATCCTCTGCCAATTTTGCATGCTGCAAACACAAGAATGGGATTTAGTGCTTCCAATCATTTTCCTTGGAAAAAAAGTGACATGAATTTTGATTGAGTAGGATGTACCTGACCATTAGCACACAAGTTACAATTTATGCACTGTTTATCATTGTTAACCAATACATCTGATCTATCCATACCGGTAGTTGAACCCTCCATCCACCAAATAAAAAGAAAATGAACAGATAGTTGCTGATTTTCCTATAGCTTCACCTAATTTTATTGGATCCAAATCAAAAATGAAAATCTGTCCATTTATGCTACCTCTTAAAGTTCTGCAATCTCCATCTGCCATCTTTACTTTGGAATACAAATGAACATCAATAAGCTTGTGACACCCTACTTGCCTTCCTGTCTATTAGTATACAAAGTGAGCACTCTCAGCCCAAACTAAAAGAGATGCAATGTCACAGTCCTTACATTAGGAAATAATAAAGAGCATCACCCATGCATCTATATTGTTCTTACTTTTGAAAAAATGATTATGTATATCTGTTTATGTATATTAACAGCTCGTGATGAAATTATACTCGAAACAAAAATCTGATGCCTGCTCTTTTTTACTACACAAAATAATTTTAAATAATTTAATGTGATTGGCTGCTATGAGCAAAAAGGAAGCATCCTCCATCTTTACAAAATTCTATTTTGCTTATTTAAAAAGTCAAATTTTCGGGTTGCCACAAAATAGTGAACCACCTTTTAATAGATTTATCAGGTTTTTAGGAGTTAACTCTCTGTGATCTGTGATCAGCCTGGTCCCGGACCATTGCTAATTCTACCAGACACTTCCAAATTTTCCTATTTTGTACAGGGGCTCCATGCAGCCATGCAGACAATGCGAACACTGCAGGGGCTGTGTGACCATCAAATAATCCAACATCCAACACCGCCAGGAACTTGGGCCTCAATATTTAGCAAATGAGTTTTGTGGAATTAAAATGTCTCTTGCAGCGAAAGGCAGGTAAAACTGCTAATAGCTGTTGGAAGCCATGTGTTTTATAAATCAATGTATTGCCTTGCAGTCAGTCAATTTATGGTTACATTTTGTAAGGACAACATAAATCTGCAGAGTGCAGTCAAATATTAAAAAATTAACCATTAGACCACAGGATGCCATTTACAGAAACAAATCCAAGAGAAGACTAATGCCAAAAAATATTTTGTTGGTAAAGTACATATAAACATACAGATTTAGTTCTGGGGGCATGATTCCTTTTCTTTCAATGAAAGCATATTTTTGAATGATAAAGGAGGAAAAGAAAAATGGTAAAATTTAGTGACCTTAATACCAGAATGCATCCATCGACACCATATCAGATAGGACAGCTGACAACTGATTGGTTGACATCGAAGCACAGACATTCAATTTTTTATATGAAGGCGTTGTTATGGGATTCTGCCCAAATACTACATGCAATAGAAAACTTTACATATAGAAGGAGGAATCGTGATAAGTGCTTTAACATATTGGATCCTATATATCCTCTTCACAAGAGGAGAGATTGAAATAGCAGACATTTAATAGATTATTAAAACTGACAAAGTTTATCTCAAATTTGACATAGGTTCCCCAAGAAACTTTCATAGACATATTTTTAAGGTAAAATCTGCTACACTGTTTAAAGTGCAATTCTGGCTTTCTCAAAGTATATTCTTTTTTTGGATATAGTAGGGTATCATACTTTTCCTATTGGGGAGATTCCACTTTCTTTCCAAGAATTACAATAGAAAGTGAGAAAAATTTGCTGCAAAGTGAGGGGAAAATGTAGATTTCTCATCAGTTCCTGCCATATTGATTAGGATCACTAGGAGAATCAGAAAAGGTAAATCTCCCTTGTAAGGTCACATGCAGAAATACACGTCACTTACTCCAAAACATTTTATTAAAAACAAAGCAAAACTATATGTTTTTCTTTGTTCCTGTAGATTTGCCACATTATTGTGGCAAACTATATTGTGGCATTATACTTCTGGAAACAAAATAGAAAGTACCTAAAAAGGATTAAACACACTTAGTTTTATTATGGAGCTGTGCCAGCCATCCAGAAGTGTAGGGAACCTCCATCTTTTGATGTACAGAGTGGAGTAGATAAGCTTCTAATTAAAGTGCAAACAAACCAGAATGACTGCCAGTGACAAATGAAATGTCAGCATGAACAAAAATGTTATCCCTGACATTTACAACTCTCCTTCTGAACATCATATGACCTAGCCATGCAATATGGCTTCTCCCACAACTATTGTCCTGTGAAACAGGATCTTTTATATTTCTATTTTTTAACACAGAGGACATTATTTTGGGACAGCAGGTAAGTAAGACAACTATATGAACAATAATGAATTGGTGGGGGTGCACAAAATACTTGCACATTATGACATACCTACTTCCCACTGTGCTGTGCTACAAAGTTGACTCCTCTGCCAAAAAAAGACAAAAAACAAAACAAAAAAGAGCTCTTCTTTCCTGTGATTTTTGATTGGAGTTTATTTCAACTTTAAACTACAATTTAGCTCCCTTTAAAGTTTCTGGTTTTATTACACATAAACATTCCATCTGCATTCATCATATATTTTAGTTGATGCAGAAGCATGGATACATGATTCCATGTGATGCCCTGGAAGTTGCCACTGTTGGAAGGCAGAAACTTTCTAAAACATTTCAGGAAATACATTGACGTTTGGGTACTGCAGTACAATGGATTGATTTGGCGAAATTAATCTTGGGGGAGAGAAATTCTATACCTCTGAATTGTATACTGTTCCTGATCATAGTGCAATGTACCTTATATACTTTTTATCTTTGTGTGTTGTTTTCTGGGCTGTTCATTACTTTTTACCTCTGCACTCTATATGTTACATACTTCATCCATGAATCCTGTGCATTATACACCCCTGCCCCACACTCTGTATGTTACATACTGGACCCCAACATCCTGTACAATATACACACCTGACCCCTGCGCTCTTATGTTACAAATTCCTTACCTCTTCCTCTACCTCTGGCTAGGCTGTACATTAGTTTTACTCTTGGCCACACTATGTATTCTAGGTGGTGTTCCTTTTACATTTACGTTAACATTTTGTAGGTACAAAGGCAGTTGCATGTGTGTGCAATATATACAGTACATGTGGTAGGCTCTCATTCAGTTGAATGACCTCCCACTGTAATGGGCAATTGGTTCATGCCCATATTTTGCCAAAGGCTGCTTTGTGTGCCACAAACTTAATTACAGATTTTTTGACCTTTGAGTATTGACAAATATGAAATGTGGACAGGAAATCTTGCCCTTAGGTGTATGTAAAGAAAAAGCTTGGCTTGGGATAGACAAAGGAGGGATTGGACTCCCTGCAAAGTATTTATTGCTTTGTGTTTCTGCTGGATAGATTTGCCCTTGCCATATGCCCTGGGGATCGCCATTTGCCCTGGGGACAATTGACAATGAAGAAGTAAAGGAAAGTTTTGTAGAATTTTACATGTTAGTTGTTACACATATGCCATACCATCAGTAATTCAACTTTCCCCATAAAATGGGGATCTCATTATGGCTTTCTGATTATGTTACTATTACAAGCTATGGTTAACAGGTTAAGTGCTTTGCACACATGGTAATACTCTGGATTTTGGGATAATGGCATTTTATTGTTTTTATATGAAATCTGCATCTGGTTACCTCTAAAGAGCCAAAGAATAGCAAATGTTTTGGCCTTGTGCAAGTGAGTCACCTTTCCTGTGATAAAATTATTATTATTATTATTATTATTAAACAGGATTTATATAGCGCCAACATATTACGCAGCGCTGTACATTAAATAGGGATTGCAAATGACAGACTAATACAGACAGTGATACAGGAGATTCCATCCATCCACAAAATTTTTGCAACGGAAGACATTTACCACATAAACATTTCAAAAACTTTAAACACACTGGGCCTGATATATTAAAGCTCTCCAAGGCTGGAGAGAATACACTTTCACCAGTGAAGCTGGGTGATCAAGCAAACCTGGAATGGATTTCTTCAATGTTATTTGCTAGCAAATGCTTTGAATCCTGGACTAGATCCATCACAGGTTTGTTGAATCACCCAGCTTCACTGGTGAAAGTGTATGCTCTCCAGCCTTGGAGAGCTTTAATAAATCAGGGCCACTAGCTCAACATTTTCAATAAAGATTGTGGATTATGAGAAAGGGTCAGTAGACATGACAGTTTACCTTCTTTTAGGAAAATGACAGAACCACTTAGCACCACTTATTCATTAGTCAACTCTAACCGTAGGTTGATTGTAATGACGACTAGTCTCTAGGATTTGTCTAGGCACAGACAAGCAAAATTTAGTTTAAAGTAAGCTACACATTTGCCAAAGATACAGCTTGCGCAGGGCTATCATGTCCCGCACAGATTCAACTGGATCAATGACAAGGGGTGAACCGTATGCTCCTCTACATCTGAAATTCCAGGTTGTTCCTTAGTCACCATGAGCTATAAAAAGCGATGATTGGGTAACCAATAGGAAAGTGAAGGTGGTTAGAGACATGCAGAATAAAATAAATATGTTCAATTGTCCTAAAAAGGAAAAGCAGAGGTTTGAATAGGAATTGCAACTTATAGGCAAACTTAAGATTTGGCTATGCAGGGCAAAGCAACAGGTTCCCTTTAATGCCAGCAGCCGCTTTTACCTATTATTACTATTATTATTATTTTTATTAGACAGAGTTTATAAAGTGCTAACATATTACACAGCGCTGTGCATTAAATATGGGTTTCAAATGAAAGACAGATAAAAGTGACACAGGAGGAGAAGGAGAGGACCCTGCCCCAAAGAGCTTACAATCTAGGAGGTGGGGGAATTATCACAAAATAGGAGGGGGAGGGGATATGCAATGGTGGGAAGTAGTGAGGGTTTTTAAAGACAGAATAGGGATAGGCAGTTTATATCCTCTACCAACTAAGTTTTCAACAGGGAGAAAGAAAGTGTAATATCTAAATGTATTCTAGTCAATGGCTGTGGGCTCTTACCACGTCCTCATGCCACAGTTCTGTGTTTCATAGCAGCAAGCCTAAGAACCTTCCAGCTCTGGGACAGTATTTCCTGTTTTCTAGCCAAATTACAAACCCTCTGGATCCATGTCCCTAATGTCTGGCTTTCTTAGGCCTTTGAACCCATTAAACTGCAGAAGATATCATCTGAAACTCCCAGCAGTCACAGTGACCATGTCCCTTCCCTGCAACCTGTCCACACTGAACATAAAGTTAGCATTTTTATGCACACTGCCCCTCCATCTAGAATGTAGTAGGGAAGTGAGAAACATTCTTTCTTTTACTTAGAAGAACTAGGGATTCTTTTGATAATAACTGCAGGGAAGTGAAAGGAAAGAGAGTATAAGCTGCATTAACTGTCAGTCTAACCTTAACTCTAACAAATAAACCAATTCTGATATAGAAATGTAGCCAGGCTATGAGTGGTAAAAATTTATATGATCTTGACATACAGAAAAAAAAACTCTTTAGCGTCTACAGACTTTTGCTGCAGCTGAGGGCCCTATAGAGCAATTCATGCTCCATCCCAGTTCAATATACAGTAATAAAGCAACTAAAACTGTTATAAAAAGTTGCACAGAGATGGATTTTAAACTTCCCTCCAACACTAAATCCTAACTCCTAAAACCTCAATAATTACATATAGACTCATCCCCCAATCACTGACCCCAATATTACCAATCCATCTGAATACTTACATTACCTGAAGTTTCAGATCTAAAAGGAACCAGTTTTGTGTAGAGCTCCAGAAATCGCTAATGTAATCTCTGAAGGTAAGTGAAGCTGGAGATATCAACTAAGTGGAAGCTCTTCTAAAGTAGGTTCATAGTTCACGTTTCATTTTTACTTGTTATCCTAATGCTAATACACCCTGCAAATCTGCAAAATAATTTTCCAGAGAGAGATTCAACTTCTGTGGCCACATATTAAGTTAATGGTTGCATGCTATAAACCATAGCCTTGTGTGGGTTAAGTACCCTATTGTGTGGTTTCCTGTCACAGGTATCACCTTATAATGGTAATAATTTTCCTACTTATCAGGAGTCATCCTATTGAAGAGACAGTACATGTAAGTGGGAGGTCTGGGAAAATTATCAACAAATATTATTAATTTTAGGTAAGTTTAAAAATGTGTGAACAGGGAAGGCAGTGCCCATTGGACATGACTGTCTGCCAGTGTTTACTCCCGCAGGTCATGGTTGCTGTTGTTTCACCATCCAGTTTAATGTTTTACCTTAGTCAACTGCTGTCAACATCACAGAGATATAATCCCATCTTTCATCTGCTCATACTCCATCACTGTTCTTAAAATCTGCAGCTAGTTAAATCAATATTATTATTTCAACCCATGACAAGGCTTGTAAGTGCATATTCAGAACCCAGAGGCCTGAAAAAAAAGTAACATGTTCATGAAATGTCATTTAGGAATAGAAGGATTGATTTGATTTGTGTAACTGTTCCCTTATGACGCCATAAAAACACACGCAGGGCCAGAAATTTATAGATGTACAAATAGTAAATGCCAAGCAGACACTAAAAGGTCAGTTTGTCATCGTGACAAGACACAGCTATCCTTTGGAGCATGACTTACCACACGGATGCAAATTTGCCCATTGGAGGGCACATATGTATTTTTGACACACAACATGGCATTGTCTGGTTGTTTCAGCAAAGGGGAAGAGAGAGGCAAAATGGCAAATCATGCTCAGCCTGCAAAGGCTGTGACCTCAATAAAGTGCATTTAGGGCCAAAAGGTCAAGGTAAATGCAGCAGAAAATATCTAAGGAAAAATAAATACATTTACAAACTGTTTTTGGAGGTAACTGAAGAGGGACCATTTGTCTCCTTTTAGTGGTAGCGGAAATGGTAAAACTGGAAAAATGGTACAGGACTGGAATGTAGAGGATAAATGCCATTTTAACTTACTTTAAGGAAGAACTTAACTGATCTATGCATTTAAGATAACAGAAACTTTTGAGTCTTCTCAGGGGAAGAGCAGAAAAATTTCTAATTCCTAATGAGAATGTAACCCTGAACCTGACCCAATTGTGCAAGTCAAGGATAAACCCTTATCCCCTATGCTTTAGGAAAAATACCAGACATGACTTAAAAAAAGAAAAAAAGGGGAAAATGGTTTGCGAGAGCCTTGTTTTTTGGTGCAGAAAGTGGATAAAGTATTTTAATTTTTGCAGCTGCTAAATGTCTCATAATGAGAGCCAACTGAGAAGTTAAAATTCCTTCTACAGCTTTCCTTTTCTGCAATTATCACCATTAGAACAAAACAAGCTGAAAGTCTATTGTCAGACACAGTTTGTGTATCTAAAGCCAATACTTGTTTAAATTTGCATGGAGTGGGTAAATGTTAGAATCCCAATTGGATTTGTATTAATACTTGTGTAATCAATGAGGAGATTCAGCCTCCCAATCTGTCCTGGTGACCACTGTCACCCGAACAAATATTAATGAGGTCCATATAGCTGTATAGTGAAATAAACCCGAACATCCAGGAAATTGGATTATATAAACTGCTCACTGACTCCCCCACACAGAGGAGGAACCGCTACTTCTAAAAAATATGGCACCATCCAGTCTAGTAAATTAATCATGCAGGGTGTGCCAATGCAGGACTTTTTTTCAAGTGGGCCAAGCTAGGGGGATCACAAATCCCCCTGTTATTTGGTATTCTTGTGCACAGTAAAATGTATTTTATTGTAAAATGGAGTTTTCATTTGACCCATAAAAATGCTTGAAATCAAACAGCTGAAATGGCATGCATAAATAATGCTTTATGAGAACAGAAGCTGCTTTTCTGTGACCACATACTAGTTCTAGGGATGCGAGACTGATGTCCCTGCAATACTGATGTCCTTGAATACTGAACTGCACAAAACCTATTTTTTTTCTACAGGGAGCTAGCCAGCATTTTTTCCCTAATGCTGTGTTTTTAATTAAATCAATTTAAACTCAGGGAATAATCTGTGCTTTTGGCCAAATACAATTCCTCCTGTCATATAATGGTAAATTATTGTACCCGATGAGGGTTGGTCTGGTTATGAGAGCTGGGAAAAACACAAAACTGTCTTTTATAAAAATTTTATTAGCCCAATAAGGCAGAATATTGAAGATCTCATGGATATTCCAGCTGCTGGGGAATTATATTAAGCTGAAGAATTTGGAACATTACCCAGCAAAATGTGAAGACCTGTTGCCACCAAGAATAAAATGATATTAAAAAACCTTACTAAGCATTGTTTTATCTGAAAACCTTTTCAAGATAAAAAAAGTTATAATGTATATTTATTTAAAGGAAACCTGCCATAAATTAACTGAGCATAAAAAAACAAAAAAAACAAGTAGTTGTTTCCATTTGTGAAAAAAAATATATAAACAATTCTTAACAAGTAGTAAGTTAACTTTACAACAATTATGTATCATCATTAAGTATCCTTCCAATTTCTAATGTAAACCAAGCAGGAGGAGGAGATGCGGATCTGAGCGGACTTTTATGTCCTGACAAGGACTTCAGGTTTTCTTCTGTAAGCTTTCAGGATGAATTGCTCCATAATTATTGCAGCTCTAAAGGTCATTGAGGGCTTGTATAAATACTCATTTAAATATTTTTCATATATTGGGATGTCCATAGCTTGGGCACAGGTTCCCTTTATAGGACCTATACTAAGTCACAGACCTAATATTAGGTTAGATCAGCCTTTTTACCATTACCCTTGAAATAATTTTCAGGACTTCAGGGAACCCCAACTATAATTACTATATCTACAACTTACAGTACATTGTAGCAGTGGTCAGTGGGAAGAATGTCTCTTACATTGTTAGCCAGTGGGAAGAATGTCACCCTTACAGATAGCCAGAAAGATCATTGGTGCCAGGTAAATTGAGTCACAAACTGCTCATTGCTCGTGTAGAAAGACTCCTAATGCAAAGTTGCAACAGTAATAAGGTGTGCAAAATATAATTTAAAGTTTACCTGCCAATATCAAAAATGATAGAAGTGCCCAATGCTACCTAACCTTCTTCTTAAAATGCTAGATGCTTGGCAGTCTTTGGTCTTAATACATTAGAGTTACTTATCTGGGCAAAGTATGCAGAAAGGAAATGCTTGAGAAAAAAATCTCTATTCCTGATCCAGATCAGTTGCTCAGAATGTACTAACGCAAAAACGCATGACAGCCAGGCAACTAGTAAACAAAAATGGTTAAAAAAAGGCAACAATGTCCACCTCTATATTTGTTGCATGTTTTGTAGTTATTTTTTGCAATAAAACAGTTGTTTTTTTAATCCATTGAATTTGGGTGAATATTTTAGTAAAATGTAATGCTGTAGAGAACTGACTTTTTGGGGTTCTTTGGGGACTTTTTCAGTTACATGCAGCACTATCTCTTACAATAATATTTTAGGAGATTTGTGTACTTATCTAATTATTCACATATGTATGAATTGTTATATTATTTTTGTTCTTTGCAGCCACTGTGTTTCTCTTTAAGGGATGCTAGAATGATATATGATCATAATGACTGGGAGGCCACTTTAGCATGTCTTAAGCACACATTAGGGCAGCTTTAGATACTTAAGTGTTATTGCAGCCTGTTAAATTAGGTATGTAAAGTTTGAATGCAACCAATAGCTTTTAGAATAAAAAAAACATAACTTTTTCTATATTCACAGTATATATTATTTTAGAGATACAAAACATTCACATTTGTTAATTGCATATACTGCTGCATGATGTGTTAACTGATATCTTTATGCATGACAGCCTTGGGGAATAACACTAAAGGCACGCAAAAGATTGCGTTGCTAAAATTACATCAAATGATCATGATTAAGGAGCCACATTGGTACATTTTAGAATGTCATCAAGGCTGTTGCGTCTTGATCTATCAGGGCCATATTATATGCACTTTGAATATGACTTACTGTTTGCCATCTATCACAATTTACCAGACTTTGGCAAAACAATTTCATTTAAGCAAACATATTTGTATGTTCCTCATCACTGGATGGGGAACATACACATGTGTATTTTAGGCACACATAACATATAACTTAGTACTGTGGAAAAGTGCATGATAAATGACCATAGAAGGTGCAACCTTTTTGTGTATGATCATAGAAGGTGAAGGTGTAAAACAGGCCTCCTTTATCTTTATGCCAAGTTATCCCTCACTGTCTTTGAACCTGATGGAATACATAGTAATCTCTTTTCAGTGAGCCCATTGTACCGCACCCATCTGCTGCAATAAAGTGATCTTCTGTGTTACATTATAGGTTAAATGTATTCCAGATTTTTCCACAATGAAAACCAGAGACCTCAAGATATAAGTCAATATTCTATAATATTCTATAATATTCTAATATTGAAGTGCAGTGATCGAGTTGTGCTGCTCCTCTAACCTCAGAATCTACCATTGAGAAGTTGCCATCCATAGGATTTTACTGGACATATTAAGCTATGCAGAAGATGTTTTAGCAGCCGTGATTTGGCAGAGATGCCTAATAAAAGGATAGTCACTGTACATCATAAAATATAGCTTTGCAAAACATTTTCAATTTAGACAAAAAAGATCCAGGTAAATACCATAATATTAAACTCCAAATGAGAACAGCAGTTTCATTTTAACAGTTATATGCGTAGCTGAATTATATGTGTCAACTGTCTAACCTATCAAAGAATGTGGAATTCTGTCCAGCCACTTCTGCAAAAACCAGATAAGAAATACATTGGTTTCACCTGCCAACCATCTATCCTGCTGATTGGACAATAAAGGAACAGCATTAGCCATCAACACTGCTCACTCTACATTCTCCCCTTATTTGCATTTATTAGAGACCTCTCCTTTTCTGAGTTCTGCTGTGCAGGGGATGGCAGGAAGCTGGCATTAGGACATAACTAGGTTCTTTTGCTAGTCATAAATACAAACACATATATTTAAAGGAATACACAACTCCACGTAAATGTTGTTTTTGTGCCCGAAGGTTTAACTTTGCATTAGTAGTTAAAGGTAACCTAGTAAATGGCATACTTCCACTTCATACCACTAGTAGTCAGTACTGAGACCTTAGTTTGGGATACTAAACTGCATAGAGGGTGCGTGTCCTTTTTTTTTGTTAGCTGTCGCTTCTTCACTCCAATGTTGGGTGATCGTCTGCATACGTATGTAATATCTGGACAACAGGTAAACCATCAGGCAGCAGAGTTGTTGTCCAGTTTGGATTTATGCCCTATTCATGATAGGCATGTTGGTACTATATAACTATAGGAAATTCATGATACCATTGTAAAGATGTTTGCCTGATGTAAAACGTGGATATTTATATTTGGAACTTTTCATTCTTAATAAACAACTCATGAATTTTATCTCTCTTCATACTAATTTTATGAGGAAAATGTTTCCATTCTGAAAAATAGATAATCTGACCTTTCCTTGGATGGCTGAGGATTTAAAGATGGCTCCTCACCAGTGGTAAGCTTGAGCATAGTCTCCCTCAAAGGAGCCATTCTTCTTTATATTCTTTCCAATCGCCTTACCAGACCTCCTCCACAAAAAACATCATTTAGAATAATTTACTGTCAAAGGTTGCCAGGTAGGTTGGAGCTGCCTAAATCCAGGAAGTAAATGAAGCAACTTTCTGTACCCAATTTTTTTTTCTTTTAAATTCAAATAGGGAATGGATTGGTTACAAGTTTTCCAAGATTTTTCCTTGATGTCTGTGTTCTATTTCTATGTTTCCTACCCTATGAACACAAGTAGGTAGAAATATTTCCAAGGTCAGGGGTATCTGACGTCATTATTGGATTTGCCCTCAACTCTTGGGACCAAGAGACAACTATATAATTTAGAATACCCCAAAACCTCTATTTCCACCTAAATAGTCACCAGAAGAAACAAAATAGGGTAAAAGTATTTAGTGGGGAGACAAGTTGCATGCCCTTGGCAATTGCATTCTCTATGTGCTTTGTATAAAATATAGGTAACTTCTTTTCTCATATTTAGATGGTAAAACACATCAACCTTGGAGGAGAGGTTTGCCATATGGTAGAAGTCCATATATAGACAGAGATTACTGATGATCAGTCTTCAAGCAGCAGAAAACATTTCAGCTCTGGCCTGTTGTAATAGTTATTACATCTGTCTGTGTGAGCCAAATCTCAAGCCAGACTGGAAATATGGGATGTGTACAACATTTCTGCAGTGACTCACAGCACTAATTACATGGAGAAACCTAATAAAACCATCATGAAGAAAAATGAACTAATTGTCAGGATTTATTCTGTGTTCTAATGGGAACACAGTCCAATCGTGTAGTAAAAAAGAATATACAATTCACAAGCATGTTTAGAGTGTGGACTAAAAGAAACATTGTGATTGGAAGAGACAATGTTCAAATCAGGAGCCACTTGGGACGTCACCAAATGTGTTGAGAGTGACTGGACAAGATTATATGTTATATATTAATACATTTTATATTGTATTGGGTTCATTATGTGTGTGTCACCCATCTAGCCTAAAAATGTTTATTAAATCAGCAGCATGGAAAAGATTGTATAAGTCAAAAAGTACTTGACCATTTTTGACATAGTGGGCTGCTATTGCTGACCACCTTGTGAAAATAATAATGCCTAGCCAATATTCTGAGCTACAGAATTTAAATAGTTTCGGAGTCACTGACTTTGAAGAAATAGTTTAAGAAAGTAAAAGTAGAGTCGGAATAACAAATAAAGGTCATTTGTCCAAAGGACTGAGGGTGGATGGTCAGCATAATAGCCAAGCAACCAGACGGAAAAGTGGCTAGCTTCAAATGTCTTTACAGGTTTTCTTGTGTTTAAACAAAAACAGAATGGCATCTTAATGGCCCTATCAGACCTTTGGTGTAAACTGTGCAGCTGGCAGGTCCCAGAGGTACAAAAAAGCTGAGGACACAGCACAAATCCTAAACAACAACCTAAACAACCAACTGTGACACTTTAATCTGCCCACGCAGAACACGGTGGCACACCACAGGTCTGAAGTGGCCCTAAACTCAATCTGAGTATAATTCACAGAAAAAAAGAAGCATCCATGGTTCAGCTCCACATTGTTTAAAGAAAAAGCTTTAAACTGCAAGTAAAAATATGTGGTTCATTTAAACATAAGTGCTGCATCTGTCTTACTTAACAAGGAGATTGGGACAATTACGCAGCTGAAACATGCTTTTTTTTCCACGTAGGACCAGCAAGGGCAATTAGGTGTAGTGGAAACAGACAGTGATTGAAAGGAAAAAATCAAATTGAAGGACAGTTCAACGTCTGGAATTCAATGTGTGCTCACAGCTGGACGCCGCCTGACAAGAGCTTTTCACCTTGGCGTTAAACAAGGTGCTGAGAAAAGTCTCTGTTGATGACAATAGGAACAGAGCAAAGCAAAACTCATCCAAGCAGGCTGGCCACAGATATGAGATGGTGGTCAGAAGGGACTGATGATACATCTCTGTATTGAAAAAGTTTATATTATTGTGCTTGAAATATGGGATTGTTCCTCTTGCACCATTGCTCTGTTGTTATTGTTTATACAAGAGATTTATGTGACGGTATCTGATGTAACTATTATCCTGTAAGCTGTGTTTATGTTATGTTTCTGTATATGCTCTGTTTCTTTGGTTTTTTTTTCTACCTTTGTATATGAAAAATTGTTCAAATAAAACAAGAATAAAAAAGAAAAAAAAGAAAAAGATGTTTATAGCCAAAACATTGTGTTTACAGTTTTGTGGGGAAGGGGTAAAACCCCTATTAGGTTAGTCTTTGTTGTCTGTGTCCTGCCATGGTGATTTGCCCTTCTTTTCTATCTTGGAGACTTTACATAAGAAGAAAAAGGTAGAGGTGTCACCAGGGCATATAGAGATCTATTCCTTCCAAACAAAAATTACTTTATATACATTTAAAAAACATCTATCATAGACTGAGGGCTGACAAATATATATATATATATATATATATATATATATATATATATATATATATATATATATATATATATATCTGCAGAGCAGATTTTTGTGTTTTTTTATGTTAATTGAACCACCAGTGTTTTTATATACAAGATTGTGCAGAAACATTGTTTTTATAATATCTGGCACCTTCAGATATATGATCTGCAAGGCTACAAAATTGCCAAATAGTACAACCTTGCCCCAAATATATACATTATGTGTAATTTTTACTAAATTAAACTAAAACTCCAAATTGATCAAATAAGTTCCTTTCTATCAATCACTTGTATTAGATATTTAGGCAGAATGTTGTTTGAAAAGTTTTTGAATTTTGTCAGATAGATATATTTATACAACTACGTTTTTTTGCAATTGCTGATTCATTATTGAACAAGTGGATTGTATGTGACTGTAATCAATCACAAAAGATTGACTTATGCATCAAATGTAAAATCCATTGAAAATACCATCAGGAATAAAATTCTTTAATGTATGTCTAGTATTAGTCAAATGCGGAGGCTTGGCAAGAGGTCACAGCTTACTTTGCTTGGGACATGAATACACCATACCTGCCATTGGCAGAGGAACAACACAGGAAATTGGAAAAGAGTGGGGGGAAAGTTCGAGCACTTAGAAGTTTTAAAAGCTTCTTCATTTTCCATATGTAGAAATTTTATTTCCTTGCTTAACCCCCTTTTTTTGGCCGTACGGTTTTATGACAGAGAAAGCATCTCCCATGGATTGTTATACCCCCTGTCTTGTCACTATGGCAAAACGTTGTCATGTAACAAAGCAGGAAAAACTGTGAACATTTCCAGTGCAAATTTGCCCACACCCTCCTTATTCTGTAATCTTATACTGTATATGACTTTTTCCCAGCACATGGGAATAAAAAAACATATTTTCTGCACAAAAACACATGGCTGAAAAGCACACAAACTAAATTAGTAGTGTTAAAAAAAACATGGCCTGAAGCCATTAAGTGATTTAAAGGGGCAAGAAAACTTGAACAGGACTGCGATGGCTTTCTCTCATAATGTCCAGGTACCATTAGGCACAGGTGCTTCCTTAGGATATATGAGAGGGGCTTAAAACTAAGCACTGATTAAAGTAGGTGTAAACCCTGTCATTAGGTAGAAATATCCTTCCACTGCTAATGCCACAGGACTTTGTGGTTGAAATGGTCCTCCAAAGTTCTTTAGGAAGATTACATTAGGGGATGCATATCTAGCTGAGATCCCACACTGTAAGCCACAGTTGTCCAGTGCACCCTATTTACTCTCTTCAATGACGTCGCTCTCAGAAGCAGAAGAGATCAACCAATTAGCTGAGCTGTCTGTCCCCTGCTCTGTAGCATCCCCAGTTTCCCTTTAGCTGTTTTCTCAGCATCCCCTGCTCTTAGACAATGTGCAGCTGGGGGGGATTTTAGAGTATGTGCTGAAGCCCATGACTCTTGCTTATGAGCCTGTTTTTGCTTGTCTCAACCCTTGGATACCGTGTTTACCAGTATGATAACGTGATTACCTGTGTATGAACCTTGTTTCTGGACTCACATCTGTATCTGTGGATCATCTGTAAACTGACCCTTCACTGTCTGTGTCCCTTGTCCTGCTCTTGTGGGCTCCTGGTTCTCTGCCAGTCCTCATCAGAAGCCATGAAGTCCTAGGGGCAACTGTGTGCTGGGGTAATGTAACTAGATTCCTGAAGGCAGAGCAGGCACTTAGTATAATTGAAGGGTTAGTAATATATTTATATGGGAGACCTAATGTTGGTGGTAGTTTTAAATAATCGTTTTAACCTCCTGGGCGTTTCACTGATGTCTGGATTTCTGTACAAAAAGCGGTACACTGTTTTTCATGAAAAAAAAAAATGTTATATTGTAGACCTGTAACTTACCGAAATATGTCCAAACAAGAGTCTGGTGGATATCCTGATTATAATAAAGTTTGAAACACACAATCATGTAAAAAAATAAATAAATAAAAAATACTGAAAATACTGAAAATGCAATAATTCTGTATACTGTATAGTACTATATTTTTCTAAAACACCTCCCTAGTGTGGTAAATTTTACAAATGAGGTAGCACCAAGGTCACATTCGGGGCAGTATAGCCAGGTTTCTTTCCGTATTTTTTTCCCGTCCTCCCCTCTCTTGGAGCAGCACACCTCACACATTCTTGTTTGCTTTTGCTTTCTTGGGGTTGGTGGAAAGTACTTCCGAAAATGAGGAGCACTCAGGCGTAACGGGTTCACCGCGTATGAAGCACGTCGTCCAAGTTTATGTTGATTTGCATCCTCTTCTGGTGTTTGGTGTTACACACATATAGCTTCACAGATTTTTCATATGAATTCAGGGTGCGGTACAGGCCTGTCATTTTGTTTTTTGAATAGAATGTACACATTCCACAGACACTGTTCCACTAGATGGCTAAAGATTTTTATAGTATTTTCTCTGTTGTTTACTGACAGCTGGATAGAAAGTCATGGCCTGGTTGGCTCTGTTGACACCCCCCATTGTTCGGTCTTTCCCACTTATTGTCCAGGTTTGAACAGTGGCGGTGTTGTGAACAGTGCTCATCATGCAGATATGCTTCTTATCATGCCATCGGAGAGCCATCATCTTTCCTTTCTGCCAGGCAACTTTATCCCCAGGCTTGAGCTTTTGTGCAGTGAAATTGGCTAGCAATTTGCACCAGTTAGCCCTAACGGTTCCGTAGGCATCTGTTTTGTTTTTATTAGGAACCCGTTAAGCTCAGGGGATGTATAAAAATTATCTGTAGTTATGGGGGGTGTAGCTAGCTCATGGAGAAGTAGCACGCATTTGGTGTGAGCTCCGTCCTGCTCGAGGGAATCCTAACTCAGGTCAGCACTTCCGGTGCCTTTAATCAGCAGTCCATGGGGCCAAAAACTAAAGGGACCCAAAAGGATCATGCAGCGGGCGGAAACGGCGCCTCCTGCAGGCTAGCCGGCTTTTTTTCTGCAGGCGCAACGGCAGCAAAGTACAAGGCTGCAAAGCTGCGGCCTCATGTTCCGGCCACAACCACGGCTTCAGATGAAGGATGGCGGGCAACGCAGTCGCAGACACAAGCCTCTCCTCAGAAGCCAGTTCCTCCTGAGCTACCAGGATCATCACCACCCCATACACAGAGACGATTTGGCTCCCCTATCAATAGCCCATATATACAGGGCACAATGGAGGACTCCTCAGCCTCAGGCTCATCCTTGTTCACAGGTGAGGAGGGATGGGATTGCACGGCTCATCCTAAGGCTTTGCCCACAAGACAAGAGCTCTCAGCCAGTATAAGTAGATCGGAGGCCAGCTGCAAGTTGGAGTTTCAAGCTATTCAGCAGACACTAATGCAAGTAACCACTACTACTTTAGCCCTGCAAACTACCTGTACAGAACTTTCATCTCAAGTGACCTCCCATAGTGAGATCTTAGAATGCCATGAGGTACAATTTAATACACTCTTTTTGCTTCATGACGATGCTGAAAATCGTAATAGACGAAACAATATTCGTATACGGTGGTTGCCTGAGTCCATCCCAAACTCCAAACTTTCCACTGCTGTTTGCTCTATTTTCATCAAGCTACCTAATGTTCCATCTGATGTGGATTTGGAAATAGATTGGGTACAAAGAACCCTAGGACCCCGTAGTAAAGACCCCCCAAATACATTTTTTCCAGACGAAGGAAGACATTATGAGGAAAGCTAGGAAAGTTGGGACTATTGAATACGCAGGGGCACGCCTCCAAGTTTTACCTGATCTCTCCAAGTTTTCCTTAGATCTCCGAAGGGCCCTCAAGCCTCTATTGCAGGCGTTAAAAGAAACATCCCATACCACTGGGGCTACCCCTTCCATCTA
Organism: Pyxicephalus adspersus; assembly: GCF_032062135.1. Classification (NCBI taxonomy): domain Eukaryota; kingdom Metazoa; phylum Chordata; class Amphibia; order Anura; family Pyxicephalidae; genus Pyxicephalus; species Pyxicephalus adspersus. The sequence continues at coordinate 50,887,524 of NC_092871.1, read as the reverse complement.
ATCATTCGCCAAGGAGGCAGAAACCACATACTACGCCATCCGGCGGACCTCCCTCCACTTCTGGAAGCTCTTCATCTCCCCCACATTGGTCTACCGGAATGGTCTTCAGCAATGCCCACCATAAACAGGGGCCTACATGCTCTATTTTCAACTGGCTTGCAAGATCTCCCTTCTTCCTCCTTGCCATCAAGATCTGAAGTTGCCATACTGGCTCATTCTTCTACCCCGGCCCCCCCTTCAGGATCCTCAACTGCCCAGGATATATGAAGTAAGAAGGCTCTGCAGTGTTGCAGGCAGTTTCTCTTCTCTTGTGTTGTTCAAAGAGGAATAATTATCTTTTTGTTTATCTTGCCTCTATGTTTGATTTGGGAAATGTCATTGACATGCATTTATACCAGTAACCAATGATTACAGTTTTTTTTTTGATCCAGACCTCTCCAATGGGTTAATGACCCATTAACTTGATCTGGACTCAGGACTCAGGAAGAGTATGCCTTCTCACTTTATTTAGGGCATTACTCATCACCTCCTTTTTACTTAGTGCAGATGCCCATGCCTCACCACTTCTCACCATAAGTGCCAAGTAGCATACCATTTTTGCCGTGACAAGGATGATGGTTCTTTAATCATGGAACTTCTTGGACTTCCAGTTTTTCACTCATCGAGCCTTGGTCTGGTAACTTTTTTTCTTTTTCTCCAGATGTGGCTTATGATGTCTCTGACCCTATAGTTTTGCAATGTTTTTTTATATGTTGCACTGTTCTTTATTCCCTCAGGTCCTTATAGGGATATTTGTTCTTTTTGATTGATGCAATAATAATGCCACCAGGGGGTCGTTGGTGGAACTAAATAATGGTGCTTTACCTTATTACTTTGATCACATTTCCTCAGCCAACCGGTTGGTGGTCCACAGAGCTCCCCAGGTGGACCTTTTTGCAGTAGCTGACTGTGTACAAGCCAGTATATATGTTCATGCTCATTCTTTGCTACTGCATTATAAACTTTAGGACTGACGCTCAACGCTTGGTGCTAGATTGGCTTATTGTGTGATATGTATATGATAATTGAGGATGACAGCATTGTTATGGGCATCTGTATTGCAGTACTGTCTTATAGATAACTTATAATGGTCAAAATGTTCTTGTTGTTTTTGCTGCTTTTTGGTATATCTCCATGTTTACAGAATAGGTGGGCTCCCTCAGGCGGGATAGGACAGTTGGCTGACACTTCCCCCAAAAAGGCCTACTGTCCATAGTTGGCGGTTCCCGGAGATATACTCCCCTTTCTTGTCCCCAAGTTAGGTTGTTCCCCGCGGTTGTAAGTTAGCCTACCTTACCCGCTTGGTGTCCTTTCCCTGATCTCTAGGTTAACCTTTCCTTTTCCCTATCCCCCTTTACTTTCTTAAGCTGCGTACACACTGCCAATTTTTGTCGTTGGAAAGGATCTTTCACGATCCTTTCCAACGA